>NC_138657.1:36133764-36408843 GCF_964273445.1 Streptopelia decaocto
GGAGCAGCTACTAGCCTTTGTGAGATATTTTAAAGAGTGTTATGAAGCATTACAATGTAGTTTTCTATCCAAAGGTGTATACATCTTACAAATGAGCCATTTTGTCTTGCATGAGCTACTTATTAGCATCCCAGAGGAAGAAACTGACACTAAATGATGATAAAATGAAATGTCTCAGTTCATATAGGAAATACGTGGCAAAGCAGGAAATAAAATAATGCCTTCTGATTTATCTTCTTTTCACAGAAATGTAATGATTTTTAACTTTGTATTTATTCTTATTTTATAAAACCCATTACAAAGTCTTGAAACATGATTGATAGAAAATATGAAGAGGCAAGGCTACTGCACTGATTCACAATCCAAAACTTTCAAAGACAGCCTGACCAGTTTACAAGTATGGAGAGGTTTTTCCAAACTACCAGCATTTTAAAATCAACCAGACATCTGAAAGTCAAGCTGTGCTCTTCCCTGTTCACACACCAGCAGCACCAGTTTTGTCTGACTTCAAAAGTAAGAATTCTACTGATTGGAAGCCAAAAAATAATAATAAAAAATCTTTTTACTGCATCTATGTTATCTCGCATTCAAAGTAATATGGAACAGTATGAAACAGGTATAGCATTTAGCAGTGCATTTGCAAGCTACACAGACAAACACTAAGACTCCTCTTTGTCTTTATGAAGTTGTTTTAAACCTAAATTTGTGCTGCATACACACCAGCCAACTGTTGGTATAACTAAGAACAGAGCCTGAATATTAGAGGATAAAAGGTACCCACAATATTTTTCTTTTTCACCCTGTAAAGGTATGGACTTAATCAAATTTCACTAGGAGACACCTCAGCTGCTGCAAACCAGCTAGATACAACTCGGAGCAACAGCTCTGATCATCGTTTTTATAGTCATTTTACTGCATATGCATGTATACATTCTAGCTGTAGCAGACTCTTCAAAAACTGTCTCCTAAGCTTGCCTCACTTTTTGATTTCTCTCACTGAAAATATTCAGCCTGAGGCAAATAGCTCTTGCTGGATGTGCAGTTGCCACATTTTAGGTAGCACTTGTGGTAGGTAGCTAAAGGGGCATAGCTTTTATTTACTTCTGGACTTTCCATGTTTGAAACTGTAACAAAACTTCCACCTTATGAGAAACAAAAAATACTTTTACATATCAAGCAGTGAATTTAGTCTGAAAATTATCTGTCAAAACTGCTTGTTTTCCATGATTTTATATACATATGGCTTAAGATAAAACTTATGTATATAAAATTTACAGAAAACACCCACTCCAAACCAATCCGTAGTAATTTGCATCAATTCAGTAGATCCCAGATTAATTTCAATCCACAGTTTTTATTACTAGTCAATGCAGAATACTTTTCTATAGCTCTTCTTCCCATGCCCTCCACCTCCCAAATATCACTCTTGCACATGCTATACTTCATTTATTGGTGGTTAACTACATTTTACTTCTGACTGTTCAGATGACCTACAATTTAAGGCCATGTAGCTGATTATTGAAAAATCGTGTAGGACAACTTTGTTTGTAGGTTTAGACTAAATGTTCTAATACTCAGCCAGAGGTTTTTTTATGTGGCTGTTAATCTGTGCATTTTGGACACAGTCCTAAAGGTACTGTAGAACCGTTCAAGCAGCAAGACATGTAAAACATTCCTGTTAAAAATTACAAAAAATTCCTGGATAAATATAGTTAACAGCTTCTTTTTATTTCTTTCATTCTTTCTTTCTTTCTTTCTTTCTTTATTTTTTTTTAATTTTTCTTTTCAAATAAAATCTAGCCATCCTGTTTGAATTTTGTCCTACTTTTGAACTTCTTTTAGACATAATTTCAAGGACAGAAACTTAGGTGTTAAATATAACAATCCTTATGCTTGGCATGCACACCCGTTACCCAAGATTCCTTCTTTCTATTCCCTGCCAAATATATATATTCTGGAGAGAATACATATTCCCAAGGCCAACAGCTGAGGAAGGTGCTGTAATGCCTTAGCTGCTTCCAGCTGGCCTTCATAAGAAGTAGGAATTCCTAAATTAAGGGAAAAATTGTCACTGGCAGACAGTAACGGTCAAAATGCATCTTTCTGCCAAGACAACAGGCAATCACTGCAAAGTTTGATACAATCCATAATGAAAAACCCAATCTGAGACAATATTAACAGAACTCACTTGTACAATTTATTTTCAAGAACAAATGGATTGTTCAATAAAAGGTTTTTACAAGTCTAAGTAGCATTCAAAGTGGAGAGGCATGTGCTCATAAAGAAACTCAGTGATGAGTTCTACTGGAAATTATTAGCAGAGCATTCCTAATCATTTATGTATAGGTTCATCAGTTCCAGCATTTAAGCTGTTTCAATCTTTTCATAAAGTGAGTGTGAAACAAGGATAGCAAGCAAACTTTAGCAACAGGATTCATATTCACTGACATGCTTGCCATCTTTTCATGTACCTTGTGTTTTTATGAAGTTTGCTTTTGAAGGCAGGTAGTAGATGAAGTGGTGAATTTTTTTCAACAAAGACTTTATATTGAGTTTAGCAATATTCTTAAAGGTTACTAAATAAAGCAAATAATCTGCAGTTTGAGCCTTTTTTTTTTACTTCTTTTTGTGGTTTTTGTTTGTTTGTTTGTTCTGTTGCTTTTTATTATTATTAAAGGCAGTTGTGTATGAAGACACTAATACGAAAAGAGCGACTAATGTATCCAAACATAAAATGGAGTCTGAGTTCTCCCATGCATCATTTCCAGGAAGGTCTTTCTGTCTCTCATTTCTGACACACCCAACACCTCAGTATATGAATGCCAAATTTAAAATTCAGAACTTGTGCTAAGTTCAGCTGAGAAAATTCTGTTGTTGGTCTCTCCTAAGTTTAGCAAGTTTAGTTGTTCTTTTTAATATTTCTTTTCTTTTCTTTTCTTTTCTTTTCTTTTCTTTTCTTTTCTTTTCTTTTCTTTTCTTTTCTTTTCTTTTCTTTTCTTTTCTTTTCTTTTCTTTTCTTTTCTTTTCTTTTCTTTTCTTTTCTTTTCTTTTCTTTTCTTTTCTTTTCTTTTCTTTTCTTTTCTTTTCTTTTCTTTTTTTCTTTTCTTTCTTTTCTTTTTTCTCTTCTCTTCTTCTCTTCTCTTCTCTTCTCTTCTCTTCTCTTCTCTTCTCTTCTCTTCTCTTCTCTTCTCTTCTCTTCTCTTCTCTTCTCTTCTCTTCTCTTCTCTTCTCTTCTCTTCTCTTCTTTCTACTCTGAATGAATAGTGGGGTTTGATAGGTTTCAGTCTTAACAGACTCGCTGGGCTCATCTTTGAAGTCATAAATTAATATTTGAAACTCAGGTTCAGTTCCCCAATACCTTTCTTGGATGAACTAGTGTAACAGAGTCACCACTTTATGATTTAAAAAGCTTGATTTTCCCAATGAAACTGGTTTATTTTGTTAGGACACTTAAACTTATTAGTTCGTTTAGGAAGCCTGCTTAGAGAAGTACTGGTGGAACATGAATTTCCTCAGGCTCAAGGAAGGCTCACGCCACAATATACTTCTCACTGAACTTTGCAAGGAACAGGTAGAAGACCCTCAAATTCTGAAGTGAAAATTTCTGGCAAGACTAAGAGTTTTCTGATGTGGCACATACGATAGATTTGGATCCCTCAGGAACCAGAAGAAGAGCAAAAGGGAAGGGAATTTTTTTCTGTTGGATTATTCCACCAGCTTTAAACAGACATAAAAGCCTTTATCATGAAGTTTTTCATTTCCTCCACATGAAGAAAACTGATTTTTATTGTATTACTAAAAAACCAAACCAAACCAAACCAAACAACCTAAGATGAAAGTTCCTGAAAACTTCAAGGTGAAGACTAACCTTCAGTATTAAGCTGCAAAAATTCTATGTATGACAATCTGGAGTCCTGATCCATAAAAACAATAGATTATATTACAGCCTCACATTCTTACCCCACCCCCCACATCAAGCAAGGTATCAGCATTTTTCTCTCATAATTAATGACCTATGTTCAAGCATGGACAAAAATTGCAACACCATAATAGATACAGGAAATCATGTTTCTCTATATGCTCTAGATGTACTTTACTTTCACAGCCTTTTTCATTTTGTATTTATACTTTCTATAGATCCATATTTAATATTATATTTCCATGCTTCCCAGTGATGTGAAGCCTTAGCTTTTATTTTGCTGGTTCTGTAAATTGTATTTCTCCTTCATGGTTTTTAAAGGCAATACAGATACAAAGCTGAAACCAAATATTCGATTTGATTGTTTCGATAAAATAGATCTGTGATGATTGTGATATTCTGAGATGAGGGAAGTGAAAGGAAACTGTATAAGCACCATTTCTTTAGGATCTGTACCTGCCAGACTAGGAAACAAACAATTCCAGTCAACAGCACTTTTACAGAACTATGGCTTGTTTCCAATGTCTTTATGGATATTTAATCAATTCTAAAGATGCAAAAGGTTTGCCTAAGGCTATATTTTTAAAGTATGTCAGCAAAGAAACCAGAAGGAGATCATTATTTGCTAGAATCAAGTGATAAAACTGGTTGTATAGATGCAAGGCATAACTCTTTAAGAGGATTCACACTTAGTGGATTAGACTTCATATTATACTGCCAACACTTCATAAAGGTCTTTTATATGGCATACTATATATATATATTACTGCCATTAGTTCTTAGTGATGAAAAAGACAATATTACATCTCACACTTTCATATCTGAGATATCACTGCATTATAACTATCAAACATGCAAACAAGAATCTGGAAGCTATTAGATTTGATGACCTCATAATTACCTGTATCTTTCTGATGAAATAGTTGGAGTATGTCATTCTGGACTGATGAAAATAAACTCTTAAAAACAATTTGAAATATTAGCCTTTGAGTATATAGTTTAATGTCAGCATATCTCACAATGCTGACCTGCTGTTCTGTAGAAATAACTCATCAGCACCAAAATTAAGGGATTATGGCATTTCTAATGAAAAGAAGATATAAAGAATGCATTAAGGACATAAAGAAAGTGTCATAGGAGGAAAAAAAACCTCCAACAAACCCTTTTCTCTTCAAAATTTCTAATATTTTATCTATTTACTTTTCAGAAATTAAAAAAAATGTCAAAAAGCTGTTTTGTATCGCATAAAATTAAGCATTTGCCTTTAAGTAGCACTCTCAGCTTTTTCCAGTAGTATTATAAGTAAAAGAGCAAGCTCATCCCTAACAAGGACTGTACTTCCATTCACTATATCTACCAAATTTTAAAACACGAAGATCTAAAGTGATAGCATGTAACTCAGCTAAATGGATATGAAATATATATAAAAAACCCGACAACAAATTGAGAGTTTATGAGGAAACTGAACCTAAGGATTTTTTTTAAGCTGAAATACCATGATCCCACATACGAGTCATTACTTTTGGAACAAAAACCTTAAAAAAGAAACAGAGAAAATGAAGTAAAAAATAACTTAAAACTATCAAAAACACTTCCACTGGTTAATTTTCTCTTCAGAATATCTAAACACATTTTCAATTGTCAGAAAATGGATTTCCAGAAAATTATTCTAACTTCTTTAATAGTAGGAAAACCATACTAAAGTGTAACGTTTCTATTATGTATGATGTGGTCACCCAAAAGCATAAGTGTCCTGAGGGAGCTGCCAGAGAGCCAGCAGACAGACAATGTTGACCTGAGTTGTTGTCCTGTGATAAACTTACCAAAGAATGAGCATTACTTTTGAGTGAACTCTGTTTTATGTTAGCTTTATTGGAAGTATTTGTGGCAGGATTAGATGAAGGAACTCTGGAGATTAAACATAAAGCTATGAGCAACAGCCTAAACCAGCATACATAAAGCACAAAAGTAAATATTTCTTACAGTATTTTAAAATATGTAGTATTACCTGTAATTCTTTAAAACTGGTAAATGTATAATGTTAAGTAGCTATTCTGATTCTGTTTTGCCAGTCAGAAATCACAGGGTTTAATTTGATACAATTATTTCAAAAGAAATTTTCAATAATTAGTTATAAATTGTATTTTTAAAGTATTTTCAGCTAGCAACTAGCTACAAGTTATTAGAAAACAGTAAAAAATAATAATCACACATATTAAAACAAAATAACAAAAAAACAAGAATAAGTACTTCTGTGACAAAATGAGGACTTCATAGAAGATCAAGTTTATCACAAGAAAAAGCAGTATTATCTACATCAACTCTATGAAAGATAGCATGAAAAATGCATGAAAGAAAAAATTTTCCAACACACAAAAATCAATTAGATCCCGCAAGAGCAGAAGGATTACATAAATTCTACAGAACCCAAGTGAACTGGCTAAACATGTTATGCATTGGCAGATGATACGATCAGAGATGTTGAGGAAAACATCTGTAAAGACAGAGCAACGATCTTAGAGATAGAGATACACCAGGCAAGAGAACACCTACTGAACTGAGTCTCAGCACTGCACAGAATAATGGAATTCTACTGCACACATTGACAACTTTGGAACAACTTGTCAGCTATCAGAGAAAATATCATTAACAGACCAATGGAATGATTTTCCCAATGTGTATCACTAAGGAAAAACAAGAAAGAACATTAAGGCAGAAATTACAGTAATGAACATGCAGCAAAAGCCTACACTGAAAAGATTTAAAAAGTGTGCAGTTCAAAAAGTCAGGGGACTGGTGTTCTCCTCCAAACTGTGGGACCAGATATGAGAAGTCAGATAAACTGCAGTGTCTTCCAGTTTGTATACTGATATAGTGTTACAATGTAGACTCAGGTACATAATCAGTTATTGCAAAGAGACTCAAGATCCTTTTGTAAAATGGGCTGTACATACATACTCATACAATAGTCATTTCAGTTAAGTGAAATTCTGAGAAGATAAAACAGAAGTTGCTGCTCCTGTTTGTCTTGTCCCCACTTTGCCATCAAATGTTACTTCTAATTCCCCTAGCTCCGTTCTTACTTATTCACTTGTCATGTTATGTGATGGTAATTTTTGCATGTAAATTCAGCATAGCTCCTTGGGACACAGAAATTCTGATGGTTAGTGTTGGGCCTATCTAATATAATTTTGCTGAGAATCATCTTTTCAGATTAAAGTTCTGCATTGTAACGGTTGTATAGCAGTGCATTAAGAGTAAAGATTTCACTGGTAAAGCACCACTTATCTACCTGCTGAATTATACATCAGCTTTCCACAACATTCATTGTTTGAAGAACCCAACAGCCCTCAAAAAAAAATTGGTAAGCATTTCTGAGAAAGCACATGGCGAAGTCTTGGATATAGGACATTGCTTCTATTCAGCAATTCCCAATAATGTTTATTTAAATATATGTTTATATGTATATCTGCACATATGTAACTCCTTTGCAGCAGTAATGCCTGGCCTGGCACTATACGGCTCACAACCAGAAAAGTTTGGAAATCGGGATTTTGCCTCATCTAGGCCATAGTAGAATGGCTTGGAAGACAGTGGCAGTGGAAAAGGTAATGGGAAGATGCTGCTGCTGTGCTCTGTGACTTCTGCCTTTGTAGCTGCATGGCACATCTCCTGCTAGGTGTGAACTTGTCTCCTTTGACTCGCCTTGTTTGTTCCAAGAGATCACAATGTCCAAATTTTGAAAGACAGCGCCGAACAAGCTTCAATGTCCTACTTGTGCTTTTAGCTCTAATAGTTATAGTTAACATGGGTTCGTTTGTTTGTTTTCTTAATTCTAGCTTTCTAGTTTATCTTTTATTTTTTTTAATCTTGAAGGTAATCCCCATCTCCTTTTAAATTAAGATCCAGTATCAAAGTTTAATGCTGTAACACAAATGTACATTAATGATTTTCTCTTTCTGAAGATGTTAAGTAAATGCCATGATGCAGAACAGTTTCACCAAATTTTCTCCCCGAAGCCATACCTTTGTATTACTCTGCAAAATTCCAAGGAAGTTTCCACCTAGTTGGTCCAAAAAAACCTATGCCAAGAACTTACCCAGTTGACAGTATCTTGTTTGACCAATCCACTTCTCACAAAAACATTTCAGCCTAATTTTGGGAAGCTAAAGCAATTAATTTTTAATTTTAAAGAATGTTTGAAAAATATTCTCATCATTCTAGACATTCATTTTTTTCACCTCATTGTGTAGAGTCAAAGATGATTTTTAAAATGTCAAAAAAAAATTATAAATTAGCATTTTGGAAATCTTACATATGCAGGTTTTGGACTCCTGATTACTGACTCCGTTTACCACATTTGAAGAGGGCCATTAACGTTAACAGACAGTATCAGTACTTTTCAGGCTGCCCACACTGTCACTTCTCAGTAAGGCTGCAGGTAGAATAATTTGTTCAAACACAGTCATTTTTATGGAAAGAAATGTGTCAGATCACAAAACTCAGTCAATACCCTGGATCTCTGAATCCAGTTGTCTGGTTTCGGCTGGAATAGAGTTAATCTCCTCCCTAGTAGCTGGTATAGTGCTGTGTTTTGGATTTAGAATGAAAACAATTTTGATAATACACTGATATTTTAGTTGTTGCTAAGTAGTAGTCTATTATTTTTCAGCTTCTCGTGCTATGCCAGGTTCACAAGAAACTGAGAGGAGGCACAGCTGGGAGAGCTGATCCAGGCAGGCCAAAGGGATAGTCCACACCATATGACATCATGCTCAGAATATAAAACTGGGGGAAGAAGAAGGAAGGGGGGATTTCAGAGTGATGGCTATTGTCTTCCCCAGTAACTGTTATGCATGATGGAGCCTGGCTTCCCTGGAGATGGCTGAACACCTGCCTGCCCATGGGAAGTAGTGAATGAAATCCTTGTTTTGCTTTGCTTGCATATGAAGCTTTTGCTTTACTTATTAAACTATCCTCATCTCAACCCACATGTGTTCTCACTTTTATTCTTCTGATTCTTTCTCTCCCTGACTCCACCAGGGGCAGGGAGAGAGCAAGCAGCTGTGTGGCACTTAGTTGCTGGCTAGGGTTTAAACCCCATCACCAGTATACCACTAAAATATCTATCACAGCTACCTATCTTTTTGGGCAATCTGGCAATTCAATAAAAAGCTAGACAAACTACCTACCAGTAAAGAAGGTAATTACAGAAACTAAAGGGACAGTTAGCTGTCAACAACAGAAAACAGCAAAATAGAAATTATGCATACAGCATGGATACCTACAGTCTATTCAACTTAAGATAAAATGGGCTACATTGTACAGTGAAGAGTCTTTTAAAATACATACCAACTGACTCAGCAACTCCTGCTTCACTAGAAATAAAAGTCTGCTTTGATGATACAGATACATGTCTCTCACACTAGTAAGACAAAATCCAATCAATCATACCTGTCCACTTTTAGTACTGCCAAACAGTGGTAAGGCAAATAGCAGCCACACTGCTTCACTTGTAGCTATGGTTTCAAGCTAGAGGTAGAACCATAGAGATATGGAGTGCCAAGGAAATGTGACAACCTTTCCCCAAGGCTTAAAAGTCTATGACTGCATACTAATACTAACAATATTTAGTTCTGAAATATTGCTGGTCATATGTGTAAGAAAATGTAATTTATTTATAAAGTTCTTATTTACATATTTTAGCAGCATTTTTATCATTTTACTTCCGCTACCAAGGAGTAAGAAAAACCCAGCTTGTTCAGGTATATTTTGGATCTCCTATTTTTTTGTGATTTCCTAGATTTCCTCTAATTGGTAACATTTATGAAAATGACTCAGAAGTCAACCTTTTCACTACTACTTTGTGTTGCTAGCATGCATCTCAGCATGTCTCCCTGTAAACCAATCTTTAACATCAGCGGAGTCCAAAGCAATCTCATACAATTGCTGAACTCATCTATGTTACACTTTTCTTCCTCAGGCAACAACAGTAGCTATGTAGGTGAATTACCTCTTTCCACATGGCACTCTTTCAGATGGCATCCTGCAGCATGCTGAAGATTGTGCAGTGAGACTGTGGCTGTACAGACTTAAGCACGTGGTTGTATTTGCCTCTGCTACATGCTGCCATCTTCCAGGCATCCTCTTCTAGCTATGGAACTTGCTTCTTTCCATCTGTTCCCTTTCTTTTTTTGCATTATACCATCTCTTGTACTCCATGAAAAGGTCATTATGGGCACCTATTTGTTTAGTTCTTGAAGGGAATGTTCAAAGCAAATATAGAAAGGCTGTACCTTCTGCTTGAGACCCTCTCCTAAGACACACAGGTGTAAAAAGAGTAGCTGTTATCAGATGGATTTAAAATGTTTTTTTCTTTCTTGTTCTTTTCATTATCTATTTGATTGTATATTTCTCCCCCTACCATGTCACTTGTCAGGTAAGACTACAAGCATCTTCCAGCAGGAACTGTAAGCTTTTTTTGTTGTGATTTGTTCTTGCTTTGTTTTCCTATGGGCCCCAGCAAGGCTCAGTCCTGACTGATATACCACAACTTAATTTTTTTCTAATATAATCCCACTTCGAGATAATGCCATTCAAGAGAGAACATAACATCCACCATAATTACCTTCTGATTGCAGTTTGGCTTTCTGAAAAACTTTGCTTACCTAAAGACACTTGTAGCAGAAAATCAGAAAAGATGTCCCAGTATATTTAAATGCGCTAGAGATACCAGAATTTCCCATTTATGTGTGATTTAATGTGTGTGCAAAATGGGTAATGTCTACTTCTAAAATCCTTTCCAGTCTTATCAGTCATTTAGCCTATTATGAAGGCTTGTCTTGTTCTGTTTTTCTGGAAACTCACATGAAATAACATTTCTTTCAGGCAAAATACTATAGTACATTGATCTATAAAAAAACCCTCTTTACCTGAAACAAAAAATTCAAGGCCAGGCTGGACAGGGCTCTGAGCAACCTGGCCAAGTTGAAGATGTCCCTGCTCATTGCAGGGGTGTTGGGCTAGATGACCTTTGAAGATCCCTTCCAACTCAAACTATTCTATTATTCTGTGTTAATATTACATGGTTGGTTAGAAATGTACAAAAAACTCCCCATTCTCATTTCATTTTATTGACTTCTTTCATATGATTTGCTCATACTTCATTTCTGAAACAAAGACATAGCTCATTTGCTGGAAACTAATTGTATAGTTAGTCAATATAAAAGTTATTAATGTGATGTCAGTATTATTTTGACTTCTATTATTTCACAAAAGTCACATCATTTCTTTATCCATAAATCTATTAATACTGTCATATTTTTGGCCAGCAGCGTTCCATTCCTGGAATCTAAAAGAGCTAACAATTTTGGATGTGGATCCAAAGAATAAAACCAAGGCTCATCACCTTGTCCCTAAAACTGTAACATTAATATTATCCTAATTCTACTTTTTAACTGAAGGAGATGAAATCAGTTGAGTCTATTTGCTATGGAAATTTAGGGGTTGTTTAAATATTTAAGCCCAAGGTTGAATGCCCCATGGTGTTGAATAGCTGACAGAAAAAGATATTGTTTTTGTTTTGTGTTTTGTTTTTTGTTTGTTTGGTTTGTTTGTTTGTTTTGGTTTGGTTTGGTTTTTTGTTTCTCCATTTTCACATGTTCTTTGCTTGAGAAAGAAGTAATCATCACTGACACCTGCTTTCTTGTATCACTCATCACTCCCTGTGACCTGTTGAATTCACCTTGTCTTCCCACAACACACTCACACACTTTCTATAGGGTATTGCATGTACTGCCTTGAATCAATAATTTGGAATAGGCCATGAATTCTGGGACTTATTTGTGTAAAAACCAAGCAGTTGCTTCAAGTGTCCTTTCAGGCTCACTTAACCTTTGTTCCCCATTTTTGCTTCTTCAGGCTCTAGACAAAGAAAATTCCATCCCAGCCATTAAGACCATCATCCCAGATGTCACATTTGAGTCCTCTACATCTCTGTTCTAGCACATAGATACTATTTAGAAATTCTGCTGCTGCTGTTTCTTTAGTTTCTAATGAATGCATCCTCTTTGCGGCTTCCATAGCAAAATGTCTTTTTAGAACCCATACCATGTTATCTTCTCTGGTCTCGTATAGACACATACTTTATATTTCTTCAAATCTTACAAATGGCTGTTCCTAAATTCTACTTAATTTCCCACTATTTTGATCCTAATATCTCCTGCTGAATCTCTCCCAATGTGTCCGGTATAATATCATATCAAACTTAAGCTTTTAATTATTATTTTCAAAACCCACTCTACAAATTATTCTCCCTTCCAAAATTCACCCTGCCTCTCCTGCTTCATTTATTCCACTGGTGTTCTGAACATTCTAGATAATAGCCAAAAAAAAAACCCCAAAACTACACAGCTTCCTACATAAAGTGAAGTACCCAACACTTGCCCTTCAAGCACCCTGTGCTGTTGATGTTTAAGACATTTTTGGAGAATGACTTCTACAGTGATGTGAACGTCTCTAGTAAGCCAGGCAGATGTGTTAACATGTAGTTCATATGAATTTCATTTCATGTCTCCTCTACCTACATGTTTATCCTTGGATGATGAATCTCTCTGAACATGACTCTGTCCTTGCATAGCCTCGAAATGGGTTGCAATAGACAGTTTGGTAAAGCACACTGCTGCTAACAAGACTGAGCTACATCTCACCCTAGCTGGCACTACAGTAGCTATGAACTATGAGCTTTCCTCATCCAAAGGTAACTTTGATGTTATTAAGTATGATATTCCAAGGACAGCATTCACTGGGAAACGACAATGTAATCGGAAATGTTGCTAGGTTCTGGCTCCAAAGCCTCAGTTTGAGCCTTTATTCTTTACCTTCTCATCACAATCCTTTTCCTCACGAGAGCAGGCACAGAGCCCAACTGATGGTAAGAATAGCAATGTTTAGCATATTGGGCCACCTTGCTGACTTAAGAGTTATTACGAAGTTTAATGCTGCATACAGTCCATCCTATACAGCATAGTTGTAAATTAAGTCACAGTTTTAGAAGGATGGATGTGTTTATTGACCTATTGGAGCTTGCAATCCTGGTCAAATTGTCTTTGATCTTGGTATTATTGTTAAAACATCAAGCAGAAGAATTATTTGATCTCTATGTGACTGTACCTCTAAAACAAATTATCTCCATTACAGCACTACTATGATTATTAATAATGTTATCGTTTCCATAATAGTGCAATTTAAGCTTAATTTAAAATTATGCCTTTGGAATTCAACGGGATCAGCAAAGCCAATAAGGATCACATTAAGCCTCCTGTTTCAATGTGTGAGAAGTGTCACTTAAATTTTTCATGCCAAGTCTTGGCATTAGCTTGGGGGACCTTGGCTCTGCTCAAAGAAACAGCCTTCTGTCAATGTCAAGAGCAATCCTAAACAGTGAAAATAGTGAGCACAGAAAGCTGCACTGAACCTCTGAGTTAGAAACAAACAGTGAGCAAAGATTAACATTTCTCTGAGCTTTACACTTGTTTCCTCCATTGCAGACATATTAACATGTATGCCATGACTTCACGTTGCTATGTGCTCTAGCAATGGAACAGAATAGTAACAAGTTTAAAAAAAAAAGAAATCCAAGTTTATTCTAAATTGAACTCATGTCTCTGTAAAGAAATTTAAGTATCTATTTTTTGGTATAAATCTTGGAAAATCTCAGCTGCACAAGTGCCAGTCAGGCTGTATGTTAACTGTTCAAAAGGTTTTCTCAGTTCCATATAAAATAATTCCTCATCTTGTAATTTTGAAGTTTAAAGTACAATATACTTGACAGTGTTACAGCCTTGACTGTAGGAGGAAAGCATACAAGATCTCAGTAAATTTTAACCAGGAAGAAGTAAATTCTTGTACATTCATCTCTGACATGGATGTTTGTGAAAAGTACTTAATTAGTTAATACAGCTCTTATTTTCTCCAGAGGGCACTGGGAACACTGTGCAACTGTTTTAACAACTCCATATAGCCTCAGCAATCCTGATTTGAATGACTGCTTCAACTAAGAAAGCAGATGATCACTTCTCTATAGTCTACTCCCTTCTAGTGCTAATGGTAAATGACAGAGATTTTTACTGCAGTTCTGTGGTACGAAAATGCAAATACTAAACTTTATTGCCAAACACATCTTCTTGTAAAAGTCACCCTGCTGCTGAAGTGTTGTTGCTTCAGTTGTTTGAAAAATTAATGGTAACACTACTTCATGCTTTTGAAGAAAATAGGTTAGGGGGGCTATCTTCCAGTTTTTATGAGACTGCTCCAAAATATTTCCAAACATTTTAAATGATCTCCACTATACAAAAAGATAATTGTTTGACATATCCTATATCTTTTAAATGTGAAAAAAGAAAACAGAATAAATAGTAATGTGATAGTAACAATTTGTACACCATTGTCATAAAAAGGGAGCTCCCAAGCAGAATTCTATGAAACACTAGTTGCCCACAGAGTACTTGCAGCTAATTCTCGGAAGGCTGGCTAGTCATACACTGCTGGCTTTAGTTCTTGTTTCCAGCTGTTACATCACAAGAAAGACAACTAAAAATACATTAAATACTTCTCCATACAAGCAAGTTAATAGCTGCTTCAATAATGTTAGGCACTAAAAGTAGAAGTGTTCTGTGCAAAGTTATAAAGAGAAGAAAGGAAAAAAAATTACAATCTCTGCTAAAGTGTGGTCTGTGATATGGCATGAGAAAACTGTGATTTTGAGGTTCAATCGAAGTATTTCTGCATGTTTTGGATATGCAAAACTGTACCAGATATTCAAGGTCCCAGTCCAATAACACATACAATCATAGATCTAAACAATAATTTCTGTTAAAGCCTATGCTTATGTACCTCACCAAAATCAAAACCCATATGCCAAGGAAATAATGTACTGACATCTACGTCAAATGTTCAGGATAGAAAGTAATAGATGCTTCCTAAATATTAAATGGTCTATGTGCAAATTTAATAGGCTAAAAATGATTCCGTATAAGGCTGGAGGATGTAACTTATTGGAAACACAAATAAAATGTGCAAATGCAAATTAATGAAATGTTCAAACTGTGAAGTTGGAATGAGCTGCAATTTCTGGAGATATCTGCCTGTGTACTAACAACAGTAAATTTATACCAGATTTGCATGATATTAAAGACTGATCTCTAGCTTTCTTTATATTTCTGATATTTCTGATTGTGATTTATACTGTGATCTCAGTGTGACTACATGTTTTGGTATGCGTGCGGTGTTTGTTTGTTTGTTTGTTTTGTTTTTTTTCTTTTTTTTTTTTTTTAATCTTATCGTTCCCTCAACCAGGAGACTCCTACACTTCTGATAAAAGCAATTCTTACAAAGAACTCAGCTTGCAAAATGTATTATGCTGTGGGGCACTAGTATCAAGGATACCTCACCTTAGACCAGTCTCCCATTCTCCAGATGTAGCATTTGGAATAGTCCTCACAGTCCTCCGCTTCTTTAGGTCTTGTGGACAAAACACATTTCTTGCGTGGATTGGTGCATCTCACAGTCCGATGCCGTACTCCCTTACCACACTTTACAGAGCACTGTTGGAAAAAGGTGTTTTTCAGGTTTCTGCAAAAGTCACAGTTCCCTCATTTTATCCCCTTCTAATGACCCCTACCAGGCTAACATAAATATTTCAAGACTTCAATGACTTCCTGACTTAGAGTCTTTGATTGCATAGACATTTGATTTCTTAAAAACTAACAAGGGAACAAAGGTTATTCATGGGGCAGATGACAATTGTTGCATTTTCAGCTAAAAATACATTATTACATCAACAATTATTTGCTTAAGCAAAATATGGGTTTTTGGAAGAAAACACCTGAAAAACTATGATGAAGCAAATGCAAAACATTACACTGAAAATATTAGGCAATCTTTGTCCTATGAATGAAATAAAATATAATGAAAGAAAATGTAATTAATGTTCATAAGAACAAGATATGAAGCAACTTCAGAAAAACTGTACTAATGTCTAATAGACTTTTTTTTGGGAGGGAAAAATGTTAAAATGGAAAAGTAAATATTCTAAAACTAAGCAGGAATCTATAATGAATATGAAAATTCAAAGTCACAGCATATACAGCATGTGAAAACTCTTCAAGTTGCACAGAAGGTCTTAATCTATGAGGTTTTTTCTACCATTCCCACTTACACTGCCAAAAATTATGCCATTTCCTTCTCAAAACATTATAACTGCTTTTGATCATCTCACTGCTTGCAGATCAAAACTCTCCTTTGCCAAGCTGATTATAACGGCAGGAAGCAGTAATGGCTAGCTTCCAATACAATGGTGATAGTAGGAATGGCTATGGGAAACACCTCACTCTTCAAAACACACTTATTGCTTCCAACAAAAACATGCTTACTTACTTCTCATCTCTCAAGTAAAATAAACCGGCTAAACAATCTGTGTTTCTTTCTCACACCTCTGTAAATGAATACCATTCTTCTCACAGCCAGCCCTTGCATTATGAACCTCTGTGTTCAGGAACCAGGAACTGCTGCTGTTTTCTTGTCTTATCTCTATCTTAGCATCTGCTTTTCATATTTGAAACCATTCACTCTCTCTTAGCTCTTTCTTCCTTGGAGAACAAGGGTTGCTGCTGAGCAGAGGAGACCAAAGAAGGAACTGCACCCACATTCAGAAGCTGCTATTTTTATTTAGAATCTGGAGGGACTCATAGCACAGCTTCAAGTATGGGAGGCAATCAGAATTGCCTTTGTTCTTCCAATGGATGGAGAAGCTCTAAATAACCCCTTCAGCTTCTTCAGATGGCAGTGATAACAACAGCCTGTTTCCTCCACAAGGCAACTATTTATAGAAGTAGTATAGCTTTTTAGAAGAAGAAGAAAGCCAAATGGACCTGCAGATTAAAAGACTGGAAATTAATAAAGCTTTTTGAATAATAACTGCATTCTATAGCAAAGTTTCAGGAAACAATGTATGTGAAATTGTGTTATTTACAAGTCCTTTTGCCCACTGCTTGTGCGGTTCTTGGAAAAGGAGAAGAGAGAGGAAGGGAAGGAAATCACCTCTTGGCATGCAGCTCCCTTTACAGCCTCTCTGAAGCAGAATGGCAGCTACCATTTGCTGATCAACACCCCATGGTGGAAATGTATGTCAGAGGTGTTACCACTCTGAACTCAAGGTCTGGTAGCTGGTAAGTGATGGCCTTAATTTCATTTACTCCTAGATACCCATTGCTACAGTGAGGACAAACTTGATTATACGTGCTTGAAAACTGGCCAAAAGAAACTGTTCCAGGACATTAACTAGGTAAAATGTAGTAGTTCTACACGGCTGGTTTTCTTAGTCCCTGATCCCTTTGCCAAATCATTGCATGAGGACCGCAAAAATCATTAGACTGAGCTGTGCAACTTGCCGCTGAAAAAAAATCATATTCCCAGAAAATAGTAACGCTTAAATAATCACTGTGGACTACTTGTATGAATAAATGCAGCACCTCGGACCAGACTCCTGCCTCCCACACAGTCATGCAGTCCTGGCCTTCACAGCGTTGTGCAGAAGCAGGCTTTGGCCCAAGGCAATCCCTCTCCCTAGCTCTGATCAGGGTCCCATTTCTCAGCTGCCATGTGCAGGCTACTTGTCTGTTCTGCGTCCCTTTTCCACATGTCCTTGAACACGGAGTCCATTCTGTCATCATCCATCTACAAAGAAACAGAGGCACCGCAGTAACAAGAAATCAGGAGAGGAAAAGAACCACCACATCATTTTCCTCCCTTGCTTACCAGTACACACACACCCAAGACATACTTGCATATTTTCTGCTTCCTTTTAACTTCACTTTGCAAACAGACAACTCATTAATATAACATATTTTACATTACATAAGGTGTTAATATCCATATCATTTAATTCCCCAACCCATTGTCTCTATATTTTCAGAGTACTCTCCTCTCATAATTCCTACTGGAAAAGCTCCAAAGTACACATACATTTTAAAGATGACAGATCACTGATCAGCCTATTTG
This sequence comes from Streptopelia decaocto, assembly GCF_964273445.1. Taxonomy (NCBI): domain Eukaryota; kingdom Metazoa; phylum Chordata; class Aves; order Columbiformes; family Columbidae; genus Streptopelia; species Streptopelia decaocto. The sequence goes on from NC_138657.1 coordinate 36,151,742, forward strand.
TTATTCTCTATCTATATGACTACCTATATGTCAAGTGCATGCCATGCATGTAAAATCCAGCATTCTTTGAAAATACTCAGTTGCAGGACAGAATCACTCCTGTGTGAAAGGGTTGCTGCTCTGGAGGAAGTATAGAAGCTCAGACTTTTCTTCAGGGTCAAGCCTAACTCAGGTTGCGTGGTTTAAATCCCAGCAGCAAGGAAGGCTGATGTAGCTTGGCTATACATACCCAGGGAGCAATCGCTCTAGAACATAATTTTCCCCAAATGGTCTGTAGCTCCAGACTATGGCCATATGCCCTTAAAAATAAAACAGCTCTGCCACTGATGCAGTGCACAAGTTTATCCCAGGAGATTTAGATTGCAAGGGAGAATTTTTAGGAAACTGAGATTTAACAAATCTATTCCAACATTCTGTCACGCATTTGTTGTAAGAAAATAAAACATTTAACTAACTTTTTTTACAATTATCAATCCAGAGACTTGGTTTACAAATCACAGCCTGCCAAAGTAATGCAATTGTTTTTAAGATACTTCTTCAAGTGCCAATGACAAGCAACTAGTTATGCAAGCATATGCTTTAGTTACATTTCTGTTGAAAGCTAACAATATTTGTTTTCTAATAATCATTAACACTGTATATATAACCTGGATATATAAGTCAGGGATCGTGGTATCTTTCTATACTTCTCAGCACATTATCTGCAAGTAGCAATACGTAACATTTAAAATGTTTCATTTAATAAGCTGGAAAAAGTACATTGCAAATTTACAGTTAACAATGCCTCAGAAAAAGATCAGATTATTCCATTTCTATTCAGTGATGTAAATAACATAAAATACAATAAAAAGATCTGCTCAAGTATGTATATAATGAAACAGAAATAATCCCTACAAAGTGTAATGCTCTAGTCTGGGGAAGTCCAAACCTCGGTGGTTTGGTCTTACTTAAAATGTATAATAACTTTCTTTTATTAATTTCAGTATTTCATCCTTTCCAAGAAGGCTATGTCTTCTGGTTCATTTTACATACTTTCTTCAACAATATTTGCGTTTTATTTGCTTCTCATTGTTTTCTTTAAAAATAACATCCACCTCTCCTCCAGATAACTGTGATAGACCTATCCCAGTGCTTATTCCTGGGGATACTGGTTGACTACTGCTAGCAGCTCTCCCCTCCGTTTAACCAAGTCAACACAATACTTGGGGACATCCTTGGTCAGAATTCTTAGCTGCCATATGGAAACAGGATGGCGAACTCTGAAATGGGTCATTGTGCCAGCCTCGACAGCCCGTACAGGGAGCAGGCTGTATGGGCTTTGTAGGACACAGACTGCATGCTGCAGCTGCCTCCTGGGGTGAATTTCAGAGTGAAGCCCTGATTGAACAAAACACTGAAACATACCATTAATTAAAAGCCTGGGATTAAATCCACCTTTACATAAACTGCATTTAAATTTTGATTTCATAGTACAATTCAGTCTGTGAGAACTCTCTCTGAGGAAAGTAATGAGCTGCTTTATTGAATAAGAATTGATTTAGGCATGTGCTTAAGGGCTCTCTTTCATTAAAACTTGGGAGAAATAAGAGCAAGTATTTCTGTTTTCCCTACACTTTGCATATAACCTTTTGGATGTATGTAGTTACTGCACATTCATTGCCAGAGGCAGTAATTTCTCTTAGCTCCTAGTATTTTTACATCTAGGTATTACAGTTTAATGTAACCAACATACTATTACCTGGTCTGGCATGGCTGCTCATTGCACTTGCGGATCTGTGGTTCAGGTTTTGTTAAATATTTGCACTTCTTGCTGTCCACAAGACTGATATTCTTGTTCATAATCTTTGTGCAAGAGACTGTTGTCTTTCTTTCACCTAGTGAAAATATAAAGCAGGTATGTGCGAAAACCAAGAATACACAACTTTCTTAAAAAAGGAAAGACAAGGGTATCTTTATCCGATACAGCTATTTCATGTATAGTTTGGCTAAAAGAACTGTGAAACCCATAAAAATGTAAAAACTCAAGAGAAAATCAAAGCTAGGAGGGAGCCCAAGACAGATATTAAAGTTTGTAAAGAACTGTGTGGTTTTCTAATCCAATGTTTGAACACCACTGTCAAGAGAGTTTTGCTGGATTATTCCTGTAACTAGTCCCAGGCTAAAACCTTAGTCTTTTGGGAACAATTGTTTCTTTCTCAACCACTGAGACCCCAATGCTGAGCAAATTTTGAAGAAATATTACATAGAAAAGTGTGGTTGTTCATTAGCATATGAAATAACTAAAGGAATGACAGGTTCCGCTTCTTTGACTTGCTCAAGCTTAGTAGTTCTGCCTGGTATAGCAGTACACTGGCAGGAGTGGCCAGCACACAGCCAAAGGGAATCAGCACATGCAACCTTTAGTACCGAGCTTGCACTATTCCCCAGGAACTAGAGGCCACACAACTGACCTGATCTGTAGGATAATCATTTTAGAAGTTGGTTACTGCCTGCAGCGACCTAGTGCATGTTCTGTACAGAAACCTTGCCCTGATGGGTGGGTTGGAGCCTGGCGTCTCCTGAAGTTGGAAGCATTAGAAATCAGAATTCAATAGAATACCTACAGCAAGCAGTAACTTGTAATTAGACTGGAGTCTAGTTTTTAGAAACTAGCAATCCTTAAATTAAATACTTCAATTGGTAGAAAATAGGTTGATAACCATTTGTTCCTATGGTTATGTTTTAACACTCTGTTTCTATCTGGAAGTTTACTGACAAACAGGGTCCGTGCCAGTGCGGGGCAGACTTAAGCATCCAGTGTTCACCAGCAGTCAAAAATGTGCCTGTGGGCTGAGCAGGTAAATTATAAATAAGCATAATCATCTTTGTGACCACAGCTGACATTTTACACAGTGCTTGTGTACATGAGAGAACATGCAACTCATCTGTCATATACAGCATTTGAAATGTTTGACAATTCTTTCTGCATTTACATATACATATATGTGTTCATATTCTCTCCCACACAAAGAAAGCTTTCCTGCAACACAGGAGGTCGCAGACCAGTTACTTATATAAACATGCACAAAACCACATGGCTTCATCAATAGTTTCAACCTGACATACACTTTAAACATTTAAGCAAAACTACTGATAATTGTTACATTCTTTAATCAGATTCATCAAAATATTGATGTTAAAAATTGAAACACAAATATCTACATGGGGTACAAGCTATAGCAGTACAATTTCATTATTGCTTCATATTTAAGTCAAGAACTAAAAGAACAGTTTAAATGGTTTTGTCTACAGTAAGAAAAATCTTTCACTTGTATTTCAGAAAATTTTCAGGAAAAATACCTTTTATACAACTTTGTATTAAGTCAGCTATTTTAGACAATAAGATAAAGTGAAGGCCAGTTGCAACTGAAAATATGATAAATAAACATTACTGTATAACACTTAAATATTTATTTAGGTGTTGATGTAGAATAAATTAGCAAGATAATGCATTTTAAGAGTTTTCCATATGATAGGTAATTTTAGAAATATTTGGGGCAATAATAAGATGTGGCAGCATTAAAGTTATTCTAAAAATACTTCAGGAAGCTGTAAAAAGTATGAAGACTCCAAGTGAATAGGAATGCACTGCTAAGAAATAGAAGATGCTACTAGCACCATGTACAAAATACCTTCAGGGAAGAAGCTTTCTTACCAAACCACAAAAAGCATGTTTATGGAAACTACAGTAATCTGTCATGACATCAGGATTGTTCACAGAGTCAAAAAAGCTAGAACACTGTGTTCCTTATGCTGCTGTTATGAGAAGGTAAAGCGTTTCCAGGCCTTCTTATTCAACCACAAGGTGTACAGCAGTTTTCAGAACTGCTCATCAGAGCAACCATGACTGTCAAGGTCATAAGCAGAAAAGACAGGTATCAAAAATCAATATAGTATTCACAGTGTAAGTCTAGCTAATTGCACAAGTTATGAGCAGATCTCTACAGGATGTATTCATTAGAAAAACTCTGAAGTTTTTTTCAGTGTAATTACCTATTTGAACAACTATCTTTTAAACAGCAGTTATAAAGGATTTTGTTACAGCAATACTGTTGGTGTTCCAATATTTGTTTTCATAATCGTGTTTTGTTCTTCCAAATTCCCATTTTTTACGATTTATAAACACAAACATAAGAAAAATATCACATCAGCATACTAATATCTGCTGTTGCAATATTCGTTCCATACGTTTCTGGATCACCCTCAACTCATGTTACTAAGTGTACATATTTGATCTGAGACGGGAGTTCAGCTTTTCTGTAGTTTGAAATGTCCTTTACAGATCATTTATCTTCAATAGTTCCAAAACTAGAGGGGAATGCATATGAACTTTCTATTCTTGTTCTAGTTCTTGCACTTGTATTTCTTCTTGGAAACTGTGTCTAGAATTTGCTTTGCTAATGTAGGTTTTTTTCCTTTACTACCATCTTTTTCTACATACTTTATCTGTTTTGAATCTTTCCCTAGAGTTATCGCTACTCTTTTAATATAACCAGAATGCATGAGACTGACGTATGTCCATCATTGCATGGAATCTTACAAGCCACAATAAGGATATTATTATTAAATATACAACACTGACCATCCGAATCTTAAATATTAATATACTTTGTGTTTAAATTGACAGAGAGAGAGATCTACACACAGTGTATATATATAAATATGTATGTGTATTGTATACACGCATATGTGTATTGTGTATATACATGCATATTGTATATGCATATATATTTTTAAGATGTGTGTGTGTTTCTTTTATTTTACCTCCTCCACATACAGCATCACAGTCCTCCCAGCCAGAATGAGTCCACATGAAAAGAGGCTCTGGTACTTTAGAGCTCTGATTCTCAGGGAGAGGATCCAGTGGGATTGTGTACTCATAGTGCAGACCATAGCTCTGGTCATGGAAGAGCAGCACCTGCAAGATATAGAAAAGGAAAACCTACCTAGGTACACAGACACTGTGTAAGACAAACTTCGAACTGTGAGGAGATAATGTTAAAAACCACAACAGAACGACTTAATGCCCTAACTACTCCTACATTTATATAGTCCTAAAATTATATTTGCCCCTTTGAAGGCAACCATGAGGCTGATGTGGCCCCAGGTGAAAATGAGTTTGACACCCCTGCTCTATAGCCTTTCAACCCTCCTAATGGATTTTGTAGAAAAAATCCACAAGATTATTTAAATCAAGACAATGGGAAAAATTATTTTACTTAACATAGAGGTCAAAAAGCTCTCCATAATAGGCAAAGTTCACCAGAAATCTGGAGGACAATTATGTCTGGTGATTTCAGTGTTCTTAATTAGAGGAGATCTTTCCTAGATGCATCAGATTTAAAAGTATTTTAGATATACAAGACAATTTCTTGCTTTTGAAGGATTTTTGAATCATGAGTACTTCCTCGTCACCTCTTCCTTTCCTTCTGGTGGCTATCAGCTTTTCCTCCCCAACACTTGAATGCATTAAAACTCTCCTTCTTCATGGAGAACTTGGTGATTGCAATCCTGAAATAGCGATGCTGTGCTCTAGTCAGCCAGGATAAAAACCATCTGACATTAATCTGAATCTCCTTAAGTGTCACATCAGCTTTTCATGACATTTGCAGGAACACTGCAGCCTTCCATCCTGCCTCATCAACAGATTATTCTCTGATTTAAATGCATTTTTTCAGAAGTGGGCTGACAGACCTATATATGTAAGCAGTATGTGTATAGATATATAAAAGCAGTTATATGTATTTAGGACCCTGGAAAAAAATATTAGTTACCATGCTACATGATAAGAATTAGATAAAAAAACCCCAATCCATATTATCATACCAGTAAATGCAAAGGTGATGTTGTGGGACCTTTGGCTGATATTTTCTCCCAGAGACCCCTCCGAACATAATGGACAGTGGTCCCAGCAATATTGAATGTTCCTGAATGCTCTATCTTCCAGTCACTATTGATTGACTGTTTTCCAGCATCTCGAAGAGCTGCAAGATATGTGAGAAAAAGACCAATATAAATTGTATCTGTTGAGTAGTGATCTGGGCCTCCTTTCACTTTCTGTTTATATAATTTAAAAAGCAGGGAAAATCACTGAACTCTGTAAAAAATATTTATGGATACTATTACATATAAGCTACAATAGGAACATGCTTCAGAAACATTTTCTGGAAGAAACGTGTGGCAAAACCACGTGTGTTTAATGTTACCTGAAGTTAACACCAGTGTTTAATGTTTAAAGAGACTGACAGGCTCCAGCATAATTCATAATTTGATGACTAAATTAGTTTAAGGCAAAGGCAACCATTCTGTATTTCCGGGGTGGTTGTTTTTATAATCCATAAAGGCACGGGAGACAAAATTTTCACAAGACGCTCTTCAAGATATGTAGAATTAGGCTAGAACTTCAAAAAACTTCTAGTTCAGAATTCTTTCCCCTTTAGTAACTACATTTGTCTTTTTTTCCACTTTAGAATGTGACAATACTACTCTCGTCCTACATAAACTCTTATTTTATCCATATTCACCACATAATAAGATGATTCTTCAACAAATAAGAAAAGCTTGTTCTTTTTGACTGAATCATTCCTCTTGTTGGCCTGCTTTATATTCAAAAGCATCTTCAGGTCAGGTAAGATATATTTTATATATTGAGAACACACGATTTTATATTAATTTTCAATAGTAAACTGAGTAGATTCTTCTGTGAATGATTTGTAATCTTATTGTATTGTATTGTATTGTATTGTATTGTATTGTATTGTATTGTATTGTATTGTATTGTATTGTATTGTATTGTATTGTATCAGGTCTGAATAATCAAGTGAAGTGGGATATACTTGAAGTCACCTTCTGGACAAGAAGTTTCACACATTCTTCTTCATTGAAATTGCATGTTTGGCAGCAGACTGTTGCAAGAGAGCCTCAACAGTTTAAGCCTTGTCCAAAATTTAGTTTTCGAAGTTGAAAGTTAACGTGAGTCACTCCTGTAATCATCTTCTCTCCTATCCATATTTATACTGTTATGTTTTGTTTCCATGGAAAACAATGGCAACAGGTCTGTGGACTGGCAGAAATACAGTTGGTTAAGACACCACTGATTCATACTACTGCAGCACTCTGCAACAAATGTTAAGACTATAAAATCCATTAGCACTGTAGAACAGCCCTGTAGTAAAAATAACCAATGATTTTACAAGATTTAAAAATTTATGTTTTACTTTTAAACATACTACTATCAATGGCAATTAAGTTCTATTTAGTGTGTATACTGTAGGGGCCACTCCTCTTTCCAGAGGAGAAACAAAACAAATGTACTTGAAAGCGCCAAGGTCCAGTTGGGTCATGCTGCTCAGATGGAGCGGCATCCTCTCCCTGGAGAGCAGCAGACCTTGCATCGTTTCGTCTTGTCTTTAAAATGAACCTGTGTGCCACAGCATGCAGACATGTGCAGGGGACTGGAATCCCAGCCCCAGAAGACAGAAATGCGCCAGATCTTTCATTTTCTGCTGTCAGATTCCTCACTTGAGCCACTGAGGTTAGATGAAGTAAGAGATGTTATCTGCAAGCCTAAACTTCAGGATCAGACTCAGGCAGCCCAGCTTCTGATCTTGACTCTGTCACACCCGATATTGTAAGCAAGTTCACTGAGTTTTATTTCACACCACACACATATTCCCACTCCGCGTAGCTTTCAAGAGAAGAGGATTTCCTCTACAAGTAATGCAATACAGGAAGAAAATTCAGCACACAAGTGTATCCTCTCTCAGGCTACAAAATAAACATCTACAAAGAAAGCTCAGACTGGGAAAACCTACTGGAACTGTAACCAAGATCGAGACGTCAGTGCTAAAACAAAGAGAATTACAAATGTATCTCTGCAGAGCAAAAAATAGCAATTATCATGATGACAGTTAAGTTATGGTGATGAGTGCAATGTATTCTTTAATTATTGTAACTGGGATATACAATCTTCCAATTTCAATGAGGTACAAGAAGCTACACAGCCACAGAGATGCAACATTTCACAGTTCAGCTATTGCATCTCCCAGTGCTCAGTGGGGACAACAGAGACCTGGTCCTGCTCCTCCACTTGGTAAATGTGTGCCTACTATCATTTTATTGTTTTCTGTGGGAAACTGTAAAATACTATACCACTGTATTAACTTTGAAATTTTTGCTTAAGTTGAAATTGCCACACTTTACAGACAGATTAAGCAAATAGGCATTTGTACAAAACAAGAGGGAAGTTGACATCTTTGTGAATTGTGAAGATCTCCTCTTGCTCTGTGCAAAATTTAGTCACCGTCTCCAAAAAAGTGCCAAAACAATGTCATTTTGAATGGCCCTTAGTTTTCTCATGAAAACTGACAGATACAAAAAAATCTGAAATACAGTTCTAAATGTGAATACTTGCACTGGTATCTTTTGTCAAGGAAGTCATTGTTGCACTTCCACTCAAGTTATCATGATCACTGCAGCCTTGGCTGCCACCAGTCTTGACGTCTCTAAATAGTTCATCTGTGTTGGTATGCAACCAACAAGGTCCAGTGATACTGTTTCTCTGGTTGGACTATCAAATGGATTAACAAATTATCCTTGATACACTCTAAGAGTCTCCTGGACTGCTTACAGCTTGTTGTGCTGATTTTCCAGAAGATGTGGGGTTATTGAAGTCCCAGGATTAGAGCCTGCAAGAACGATGCTTCCTGCAGTTGAAGTAAGAACACTTCATCAATAGGCTCCTCTTGGTCAGGCAGCCTGCAGTATACACCAATCACAAAATTACCTTTGTTAGCTCAGCTGCCAATTTTTACCCATAAGCTCTCTATTCACTGCTGTTTTTCAAAGACAGCTCTGTGAAGTCAATACTTTTATTTTTTTTAACAGATGGTATTTGTTCCATCTTGATATAAAACAGTTTCAAAAGTTGTTACTTATAAGCATCTTCTATGGCCCTCTGTATATGAAAGGAAAAAAAATCTAGTCTCAGTGGACTCTGCTCTCTACTATGGGTCCTTCAACTGCCTTCCCTTGAAATTAGAAATTACATAGTCTAAGAATTTGATCCAAGGCCTTTTAAAACCACTAGTATTATCAGACATGAGGGATTCAAAATTTTGCATTATTTGTCAGACCCCAACTGCTTTCCCACACCCTCCTCCTCAAAAATGTGTTTCAACATGCTTTTATTTTACTAGGAAACATATTTCATAAAGGAAGTCAGACAAGAACAGAGCACACCTATGGTCTTGATATCTGTAAGAGAATTGGCAATTACAATGTCAGGCAGTGTTAGATTGCAGGTCCAAATTATCTATATACTTGAAGCAGCTTGATCACATATTTGAGAATAATGATATAGCTAATCCACATCTTTAGTTAATCTGAAAAGAAATAATTTCTTTCACTTCCAATTAGCACAAAAAAAAAATTTCAGGTGTTAGACTGTAAGTGACTTGTAAACTTGTATACCATTAATCAATCTCATTAATTCATTACAGGGCCCAGACCTGTCTATACCATTGTACAAATATGAATGCAATATAAATAAAATGCCAATTATAGAAGAAAATTTAGCAACAAAAAATGCATTATCTTAGATCACAGGAGTCTAGATAACACTTGAAACAACTTTTCGTAGCTGTTCTTGCAATATTTTTTAAAAGTAACTGACAATGAACCAAGTCTCCTGTCAACAGTATCACAGTATCACAGTATGTTTGGGATTGGAAGGGACCTCAAAAGATCATCTAGTCCAATCCCCCTGCTGGAGCAGGAACACCTAGGTGAGGTCGCACAGGAACATGTCCAGGCGGGTTTTGAATGTCTCCAGAGAAGGAGACTCCACCACTTCCCTGGGCAGCCTGTTCCAGTGCTCTGCACCCTTACTGAGAAGAAGTTTCTTCTCAAATTTAAGTGGAACCTCTTGTGTTCCAGCTTGATCCCATTACCCCTTGTCCTATCATTGTTTGCCACCGAGAAGAGCCTGGCTCCATCCCCATGGCACTCACCCTTTATATATTTATAAACATTAATAATGTCCCCCCTTAGTCTTCTCTTCTCCAAACTAAAGAGACCCAGCTCCCTCAGCCTTTCTTCATAAGGGAGGTGCTCCACTCCCTTAATCATCTTGGTTGCCCTACGCTGGACCCTCTCCAGCAGTTCCCTGTCCTTCTTGAACTGAGGGGCCCAGAACTGGACACAATATTCCAGATGTGGTCTCACCAGGGCAGAGTAGAGGGGAAGGAGGACCTCTCTCGATCTACTAACCACCCCCCTTCTAATACACCCCAGGATGCCATTGGCCTTCCTGGCCACAAGGGCACAGTGCTGGCTCATGGTCATCCTGTTGTCCACCAGGACCCCCAGGTCCCTTTCCCCTACACTGCTCTCTAATATGTAATCTCCCAACCTATACTGGAACCTGGGGTTGTTCCTGCCCAGGTGCAGGACTCTACACTTGCCCTTGTTAAATTTCATTAGGTTATTCCCCGCCCAACTCTCCAGCCTGTCCAGGTCCCGCTGGATGGCAGCACAGCCCTCCGGCGTGTCAGCCACTCCTCCCAGCTTGGTGTCATCAGCAAACCTGCTGATAGTACACTCAATTCCCTCGTCCAAATCGTTAATGAATATATTGAATAATATTGGCCCCAGCACTGACCCCGGAGGCACTCCACTAGATACTGGCCTCCAACTAGACTCCGCACCATTGACTACCACTCTCTGGCTTCTCTCCCTAAGCCAGTTTGCAACCCACCTCACTACTCTATTGTCTAGACCACACCTCCTCAACTTAGCTGTGAGGATGCTGTGGGAGACTGTGTCAAAGGCTTTACTGAAGTCAAGGTAGACCACATCCACCGCTCTGCCATCATCCATCCACCTTGTTACGTTCTCATAAAAGGCTATGAGGTTGGTCAAGCATGACCTACCCTTGGTAAAGCCATGCTGACTGCCCCTAATAACCCTCTTATCCTTGATATGCCTTGAGATGGCACCAAGGACAAGCTGTTCCATTACTTTCCCAGGGACAGAGGTGAGGCTGACCGGTCTATAATTAACCGGGTCCTCCTTCTTGCCCCTTTTGAAGACAGGGTTCAAAGGAGACAGAATTATCACTGCTAGTTTATTCTTTAAAAATAAATCTCAAAATTCTTTCTTAAAACAATGAATTCTAATTAAAAAAACTATCCAGTATATGCTTTAGGAAATAGTCTCAAATTAAATAAACACTCCCCCCTCCCCACCCACTACAAATAATTCCTATTCCTGAATACTTTACTGAGGAAAGAAGAATGACAATGTCTCATGCATTTTCTGACATGTAGAGAGGAATACCTCTTGTTTGGCAATATCACTGCCCCTACCTTCCCACAGGGGAGAAGAGACAGGACAGACCTTGACAGATCAATTGATTTAGTAAATACAGTTGCAAGTTATACCTCCTCTTTTCTCCTAGGGTGCCAGAGCTCCTGTTACTGTGGTGTATGTTGGTATACCTCAGATAAATAGGACATGTGAGGTGTTCAGGAAGAACTCCTTTGAGGATTTGCTTCAATAGCTAAATCACTTAATGATTCTCCTGATGTGGGCTGTAGCTTTACCAATCACTTTAGCAATATAATCGCAGATTCCAGATTGTATTGACTCTGCCTCCTAACAAAAATGTAAATCCAGAGAAGGGCATTTTTACTCCATCTGTATTTGATCTGTGTTGATCAAATCTTCCCGCAGTTTAAATTAGCTTCTACTTTGTTAGCCACAGTTCTTAGTGTACATTGGATTAAATTGCGTTTACAACTATATCTCTAATTATACGATTATTAACTATATAATGAGCTATATTATATAAAAAAACCTTAATCCTAAAATGTGTTTATGACAATTCGCAAAATAGAAATAGTTTTGGCCTATATTAACTAATCTCAAGAAAAGAAATACAAAGTACTATACAACATAAAATTAGCATACAGAACTATAAGATAGAAAACAAATCAGAAACACAAGACAATTTGTACTGTATTATATTTCAAATTTTTAATCAAATATTTTGAATGATATTGTTTCTAAGATGAAAGGTTTATGCCTTCTCCTCAAAACTTTCATTATGTTACTTGTATTCAAAAATGTTCCTGTCCTAAAGTTTACTCCTTCTCAATTCAGACTTTTATGCTTTCAGAATAAATCTTCTATAAGTGTAGAAAGTTTAAGTGATTTCCACTAGTAAAAAAGAAAAAAAGTGCAACAACACAGATTTTAATTCAGGATGCTGTAACAGACCTGTTCCTGTTTCTCCATAAAGGCTTAACAAAAAATATTACAGTGAAATACTGGCTGATTTTCATTCAGATTGACATCAGTGAAATCAAAAGTAAAATTAAAGTGACAAGACATTACAAACTGATTATGTACTAATTAACACCTTTCAAAAGTAAGCAGCATGACTGACATTATTTTATGAGCATAAAAAGCATTATATTCTTTTTGCCTTTTCCAAGGTAAGGGATGAATCAGTTGGCTACTCATGAAAAACGAATTACTTTCCCTAAATATATTTATTTATTATCTCATCATTTAAAAAATAAATTTCTGTTGCCCAACTGTGTTAACACAATAGGCACAGAGTGAAAAAAAAAATTGGAAAATTCAGAAAGTATGTCAATGAAAATTCAGTTACCAATTTGATATTCTTACATATCCATAACTATGGTCCATTGGGAAACAATGAAATAATGCAGATTTCTAAATCTCCTGTGATATCTTAATAGGGCAGGTGCAGACCGCATGATAAACCAAGAGTCACTTAAGCTGTCATAAATAAGATTCACGATATTCAACTTTCTCTTAATTGAGGTACTGAGAACACTCAGGTAAAAAGTTTCTTAAAATGCAGATATGACTTATGAGCAGAACTAAGAGCAGTGATCAAAGTGGGGAATTTTAAATTTCATTGCCCTATTTCTCATACTAAGTCTTTCTCAATTTATACTTAACCAAGGCACAGAATTATGATATTTCACATATTCACTTAAACTCCATAACAATAACAGCAACAAATTATACTCTCTGACACAACAGCTTTATAGCTCATTGAAAGAGAATTTATTTTTTAATGAAAGATAATTTTATATAAATGAAAATAAATAAATAATCATTGTGATTAAACTTTCTATTGGAACATTCAGACAATTCAAAATAATGCCAAGAAATACTTTTCTCTTTTTTTAGTCTAATTTTAGAACTTTTGTTTGACTTTGTTGGTGATTTTTATACGTTGGTCAGTGTGGCTTTTTTTGTTGTCTGAGCAGAAACTATTTCATGCTTCAGCATAAAACTCTTTTTACTAGTTTTAATGTGAAGTATTTTCTTTAGCACTTTCCATATGAAAAATTGAAAATGTTGAAGATAAAGTATGCATAATTTTTCTTAAATCACCTAAATACATTCTTGAAACCTTTCGTAAGCAAAATGAGATGAGAAAAAAGTTCAAAATAAAACCTATATAAAGAATGGTGCTATAGCCATTCTTTTATTTTTCTTATTTCTACAAAATTTCTTTAGATGTATATTTCACAGATTTTTTTCCCCTCAGAGTTTTGTTTAATCACAAGAGCATGTTTAGCCAGCATTCTTTAGTGCTGAACAAAACAGGACATGAGCATTAAAACTTAGGACATTTACCTAAATAACTGTGAGCTGGCTTTTCTTCCACTACTTTGATTCTCCTTGCTCCTGCAGGTATCACCAAAGCTTCCACATAACCTAGAAATAAGACCAGATGTCCTGAGTTATACAAAATACAAAAGTATAGAAAAGTACATCTTACATGTTTTTTAATTTCTCCTCCCCATTTCACTTCCTAAATGTAACAGGTTATAATTTATATAGCAATGGCTTGAGGGTTCTTGCAATGTGCTGAAACAAGCTATGAAACTGTGCATTATGTGGAATATATATACCATGTTACACAATTAAAGGAATATAGCAAGTAAATAGTAACAAGAACTAGTGAGGCTGGGCAAGTTGGGGCTGGAGCAGATGAAGTTGTGTCTGACCAAACAGCTTAGTGTCATCATTGCCACCAGATGAACACAAAAGAATTCGAACTTCACTCAGCATATGAAGACAAGTGATATAGCACTAAAACTCAAACTTCCTTCCACTGTTGTTTTGTTTTGTTTTTTTTTAATATTTTGTGGTCAATCTCCCTCTTTTTTCTTTAACACATTAAAGCCCTATTAAAAATGCCTCTAGTTTTGAAGTCTACTTATTAGTTATTTGCTTTACATTACAATTGCTTCCTTGGAGTATGGGACTAAGACATGTTGATTAATTTGTTTTAAGTAAAAAGGGGTGAAAAAGCAATGAAGGTATAAAACACTGTGCAAGCAGGAATGTTATAAACAAATAGGAACATGTTTTAGATTTTTGTGTGAACTTCAAAAAATGGACAATAAACCAAGATTTTACACTACGTAGCTATTTAATGTTCTATAAGAAACTACTGAGCATTTACAACACCTTTTCAATAATCCTGAAACATGAAAGCTAAATTGCTGCATTATTTATCTTCATTTTCCTTAAGAGCTAATAACACTAGAAAGTGTGTTGCTGACAGTCCAGTTTCTTGAGAAGGAAAATAGCCTACAGAGTAGTTTAGAGGGCAATAGCACAATATTGTGGGTTGACAGAGAACACTGAATAAAATGGAAAGTGTATGGATATTCACATTAGTTATAAAAGAGAGCTGACACACTGTTCTTTCTATTAGCAGCTACCTTCTCTGTGGTTTTTAAGTCCTCCACACTCATCTGTGGTTTGGAATGCCTGCTCTACATGACCTTCAGCTTAAGAGATAGGCCAGCTTAAGAGATAAGGCCAGACATAAACATCTGAAGACTATGTCTAACTTTTTTTTTTTCTAATGCATTGAAGCCCTTGATTTCTCAAAGTTATACTGTTCACTTCTAATTACAATATTTTTTGATGTGTTTTACTCACTGTCTTGAAATTCTGTACATATTCTACTCAAGAAACCAAGAATGTAATGGCAAACAAATGGTGAAAGCAGCTGGCCAAACTGTTGCAAAGAGAAGACTTTTCTTGGAGAGAAGGTACACAGGGTGCATGGCTCACATTAGGATTTCAACTCTCTGTCAACACTATTTTGCTGGAGCAGGTCAATTATTCTCATTCAAAGAGCAGATCACAGCAGTGTTTGAAAACCTCATGTTCATTCTGCATCAGAAAATCTGTTCACTTTTGATTATATGTTATTAATATAAAACAATGATTAATGGAAAGATATAAGAGTTCTTCACATAGTCTTCTTTCTGTTCTCCCCTGCCTGTCTTGCTTTAATGACATTACTCTAGGTAACAGATCATAATTTGGATATTTATTTTGATGAACACCGAATGAATCCGAAGACTATAAGTATTTACAGATTATTAATTTACTAAAAATATACATTTTATTTCACAGATTTTTTTTTTAATCAGGCTTTTCTGTGAAATACTGTGTGTCTTAATGGAAGATAGTTTAGATAATTCCTTAATTTTGTATTGATAAAATTTGCAATAATTTTGCAACAAATAAATTTAAAAATACTCACGCATTCTTTTCTTAAATGCCTTCTTACCTTAAAAAAAAGACAAGTGGTTCTGAAGTTCTTGTAAGGAACTATGTAATTTTAAGCAGTATAGCTTTTCAAAGCTCCCAGTGCCCAAAATAATTAAACAGCTACTGGTTTCCTGAGTATTTGATATAAACAGACTTACCAGCTCCTCTGGTATGGTTAAAATCACCTTTAATAACTTTGCATGACTTTCCATTACCATTGCATACACCACAATGATCTTCACGAGCCAGAGATCCTAATATGCCATCACAGCCAAATTTCTGTGGGAGAAGAAAGTAAAGCTGTTGAGCGACAGGTCACGTTTTTCATAAAGCTGCGTTTAGAAGTGGGCATCTCACCCTTTTGCAAGACACCCTATGCAATGTGATCTAGTCCTGCTCAGAATAAGGCTTGCACTAGGTCATGTGCAGAGATCCCTTCCATAGTCATTGTTTTTACATTTTTACGTAGATTGTTGCATTCAGTCTTCCCATGTGGTTGGCTAACTCTACCAGCTACTCACTGAGGGGAACACAACCATGTTCCCACCTCCCTCCAGCAGCTCTGCACTTCTGAGCCACTGTGCAACACATCCCCGCAGCCTCTCCTGTTCAGCAAGTGCAATGTGTATAACTCCTTGCAGAGGAAAAAAAGGTTATAAGAACTAGTCAGCATGGGTTCACCAAGGAAAAATCACGTTTGACCAACATGATAGCCTTCTATGATGGTATGACTGGCTGGGTAGACAAAGGAAGAGCAGTGGACATTGTCTACCTTGACTTCATCAAGGCTTTTGACATCATCTTTCACAACACCCTCAAAGGCAAGCTCAGGAAGTGTGGGCTGGATGAATGTATGGTGAGATGGATCATGAACTGGCTGGATGGCAGAGTTCAGAGGGTTGTGCTCAATGGTGCAGAGTCTGGTTGGGGGTCTGTAGTTAGTGGGGTTCCCCAGAGGTCAGTACTAGGTCTAGTCCTGTTCAACCTGTTCATCAATGACCTGGATGAAGAGACTGAGTGCGCTCTCACCAAGTTTGCTGATGATACCGAACTGGGAGGAAGGGCTGACACACTAGAAGGCTGTGCTGCCATTCAGCAAGACATGGACAGGCTGGAGGACTGGGCAGAGAAGAATCTGATGAAGTTCAACAAGGGTAAGTGTAGGTCCTGCACCTGGGGAGGAACAACCGCAGGCACCAGTACAGGTTAGGGGTGGACCTGCTGGACAGAAGGACTGCAGAGAAGGACCTGGGAGTTCTCGTCGACAACAAGTTGACCGTGAGTCAGCAATGTGCCCTTGTGGTCAAGAAGACCAAGAGCATACTGGGATGCATTAAGAAGAGCGGGACCAGCAGGTCGAGAGAAGTTATCCTCCCCCTCTACTCTGCCCTTGTGAAGCTGCACCTGGAGTACTGTTTCCAGTGCTGGGCTCCCCAGTCTAAGAAGGACAAGGAATTACTGGAAGGAGCCCAGTGGTGGGCTACAAAGATGGTTAGGGGCCCAGAGCACCTTTCTTATGAGGAGAGACCGAGAGAGCTTTGTCTGTTCAGCCTGGAGAAGAGAAGGCTCAGAGAGGATCTCATCAGTGTTTATAAATATCACAAAGGTAGATGTCGAGAGGGTGGGACCAGACTCCCTTCAGTGATGCCCAACAACAGGATGAGGAGCTACAGGCACAGACTGAGGCATAGAAGGTTCCATCTGAATATGAGGAGAAACTTCTTTACTTTGAATGTGCCAGTGTACAGGAACAGGCTGCCCAGAGAGGTTGTGGATTCTCCTTCTCTGGAGACATTCAACACCTGCCAGAACACATTCCTGTGCGATCTGCTCTGGGTGAACCTGCTTTAGCAGATAGGTTGGACTAGATGATCTCCAGAGGTCCCTTCCAACCCTAACCATTCTCTGATTCTGTGATTCTATTGCTTTCTACTCAAAATATGGGAAGTTCTTTGTCACACTCACTATGGTAAAGCGATGTCTAATGTCAACCTCAGGTCTTATTCTGAAGAGGATGTGAACATGTCTGGAATATGTAAATAAAAATTGTATTTCTGTTTTGCATTAAGTTTACTCAGGCACCTCCACTTTACTATGTAGGACACATTTCTATCAATAAATATCAGTGGTAGCTTGACAATAGGAATACAGTTAATATCATACGCTGGCCTGATATGAAATAAAAGCCTTTTAAAGTCCAGAGAAGTCATCCCAGGGTAATCTTATGCACTATATAAATGCATCTGATAAAACCAATTAAACTTCAAGACTGATAAATAATGAAGACAAAAGTTAGGTTAAAGAAAAAATGAAGGATTCCTTTAAGAATAGAAACCATGGTCAACCAAGGTGTCATTCATTTCCAAGCACATTAAGATTGTTACTTCACTTTATGCACATAATTTTTATTACATTTTTTCTACCTAAAAAAGCAATACAGCAATACAAATTTTGACTTAGTCATTATAGCATAAGCCTTCAAAGAGCTGTGTATCTAAAATGGCACAACTATAAGATATAAATACCTAACTCCACACCCATAGTCCCAAGCATTCTTCCTAATGGGTTATCTAAGAAGACAGGGTAAAATGGGGAAGACTACAAACTAGACTTTCAAACCTGACCCTTAATATGCCAATAAGACAACTCAGTCTTAATCAGGTGGGTTTGGTTAAAGGTTTTTTTCATCTTTATTAGTCAGTTGTGAAAAGTGAATGATAAAACAAATTATATTTGTTCAGGAAAAGGTATATATATATATATATGTATATATATGTATATAAAATCTTTGTGATTAAACCTGTAATAGCTACATACTGAGAAAAAGCCCCATTTTAGCAAAGTATTTCAGAGTATACTTGTTGCAAGCACTCAGTCCTTCAAGAAAGGCTTACTCTGCATTCATATCTGCATATGTATGCCTATATACATGCATGCATCTGTGAGTTAACTTGTTGAAGTTATACTATCTAGCAATGTTGTTTCTGTATTAAAGTTTGTTTTTTCCACTGAGTTCATTGTGTATAATGAGAAGTGAACAAAGAAAAAGACCAGCCCTGTGGGGTTTTTACATAGAGGAGTTTCCATGTGAGACACTACAAAAGCAACAAAAGAACTTCTATGAACCAAATAAATTCTGAGGATCACAAATACCACTCAGCTTTAATTATCTGTTATTTTGCCATTTCAGGCTCGGTTTATTTAGATGTAAAATTTTGTACTGTTGAAAAAGGCAGAATTAGACCTACATACATACACACATCCCATGGCAAAATTTCCCAACCTGCTGGAGGCTGAGGCTTCCCTTAGAAGGTGAAATCTCTTATACTCATTTTCTGCTCTGCATCAGTTTGCTGTAAGCATGCTTCTAAGTCTTATGATGAGGGAACTGGGGCTGTTTAGCCTGGAGAAAAGGAGGCTGAGGGGAGACCTTATAGCTGTCTGGAACTACCTGACAGGGGGTTGTAGCATGGAGGGTGTTGGTCTCTTCTCCCGAGTAGCAAGTGACAGGATGAAACAAAGCAGCCTCAAATTGTCCCAGGAGAGGTTTAGATTGGATATGAGGAAAAATTTCTTCATGGAAAGAGTTGTCAGGTGTTGGAACAGGCTGCCCAGGGAATTGGTTGAGTCACTATCCCTGGGGGTGTTGAAAAGACATGTATATGAGGCTCTAAGGGACATGCTTTAGTGTCAGTGTTAAGTTAATGGTTGGACTTGATGATCTTCAAGGTCTCTTCCGACCAAAATGATTCTATGCTTATCATCACAGGTACACATTCCCCAAGAAAACCCGTCAGCTGATTCATATACTAAGTGGAAGTAGCTTAAAATATTCTAATATGAAACAAAAAGAGCCATTCAGTCTTGGACATGCACATTGCAACATGCTTTCAGAGAAATAACACATGTGTAGCAAATGTGTGCCTGCAGGTTCAAAATAAGTAAATCATACCTGGCATCTACCACCTGCACAGACATCTGATCCATGCTGGCCACAAGAAGTCCCATCCATTACCTTTTCTGTTAGGAGAACTGGTTGATCCTTTCCAGCTGGTGAACAGAATAAGGCACATGGCTTTTCTGTAGTAGCAGTTGATGGAAAAAAAACCCATCAAATTGGTAAAAAGTCACTTAACAAATACAGAATTATTATCAATATTATTTTTAAAACTGATACTTGCTTATCTGTGTGGCATGAATCTACATTAGCATGACAAGTTATCTTAGATATAGTGAAAATGAGAAGATTTTGATCCTGTTTGAAAAGATTTTCTTTTCCATGCTAGAGCACAGTGGTGCTATAAACTTGGCCTGTGTAGTACTCGTGTCATGTTCATTGTTGTAAGAAAGAAGATGCACATTACAGCTGTTGGAATATTTTGGTTGCAATCTATAACTTCATTCTACTATATTTTGGGCAGATTACAAATACTGATGAAAAAAGAAACATAAAATTTTCCAGATTTTCCAGCTATGCAGGTCAAAGGGAAAAAAGTAGTTGAGACACCCTGGTAAGAAAAATATATGGATTTACAAAGTTCACATTAAAAAAAAAAAGTCAAAAAACTGAGCACATTCTTTCTCACATCTTTACCAAGGTCAGGCAATTTTTCACTACATTTCTAAAACATTCTGCAAATCATTTCCAGTTTGAAAGAGAATAAAATGTAGTAATATCGTATGTATCTATGTATTCCTAGTGGTCATAATTTATAAATGATAAAGTTTGCTTCACCACTGCCAAAGTGATACTAAACAAAAAAAAATATGTCTCCTCTCAGTGGTCAACTGAGTACAAAATGACATTTTTTTTTCATATCTTTATTTACAAGTGTACTGACTCAGAACTTCTTCCTAAATCTGTTGCAGATTTTTGAAAGGATACTGTCAAACCTGAACTTGAAACTGATTTCACTTGGACACAGTCTATGCCACTCTGACTTCATACTGACTTCTAGATTCCTGGAGTGTGTTTTTATTAGTAAATTAAACAGTTCCAGGAAACGTTCATGGGCACTGGAATTCTACTGCCTATACAGCTGAGCTGTAAAACAGTCTATGTCACATTTTTTGAGTGTGCTAACTAGCACTAGCTTGGTCTAGACTGGAAATTGCCACCGGCAAAGGACCACTTTCAAAAAGCAATTTGGATGTCAGCAACCTTTTTAGAGTGCAAAAGGGTTGAAAAGTACAGACATAGGACTTCTGTGCCAGCCGACACATCGGAGAGTGGTCTGGGCACATTTACTTTGCTAAAATTGACACAGCTTCTGGGTATCTCTAGGGAACTGTTGCAAACACATGTGATATCTTTTGCAAACATGGGAAGCCAGTCAGACACAAGCCATCTCCAGCTAAGAAGCGAGAGTCTCTGCCTGGATTTCTGTTTTCGGCATTCCTGTTATACTCCTTCAGTAGTAATCCCAAAGTTCCCTGCGAGCTTTAAGCATGTATCAGCATTTTTCAAACAAATACAAGATTAACAACCTAAACGTTATTTTAAGGACACGGAATGCAAACAGACAGTAATCCAACAGTACTGGAAACAGAATATAGGAGACCTCATTCAAATACAGCAATAATTTGGATATGGTACACAATTAGTGTTTACTAAAGGCTAAGAGTGCAAGTAATTAAGGATTTGAGAACAATGTATTTCTGGAATATTGGAAAGCTTTAGATAGTGGTGTCTACTTTCATGTCTCCCGAGGGACATCTCGAGACAACAGGATGCCTCAGAAAACAGTTAGATGAAAGCAACCTCCATACTCAGCCTGGGAGAGAAGAGTGTCCAGATTTTTCATCAGATGACTGAATTATCCAAAGACAGGCTGAAAATTTTTGATCCCTCAGCATACAAATCATGTGTTCCTCTGTTAAAGTGAAATTTAGTAAAGCAAACCAAAACTAATTCACTAGATCAGCACCTACAAAATAGCTGGAGAGTGTTCTTCCTATGAAATGAGCTAACATGAGAGCCTAATGAAAATAGTCTCACGCGTTTTTATTAAATTGGCACCTTGAGAAAAAGCTTAGAAGAAAAAAAAAATAACAAACCCTTTTTAGCTAGGTATATAGTTATTGAAAATAAATTCACTTTTTGGGGATTCAGAAATACGTTTCTCTTAAAATCTATGCTTTGTAATTGTTTCAAGAGCTAAAAATAAATGGGAATAATGAACTACTTAAAATGTGGTAACACATTCTTACAGTACTCCTACGACATTCCAGGCTCTTCTTTATCACCAGTTGCTATGCTTTTATTAATTTCTCAAGTTAACTGTTTTCATTAATGAAATATTTCCATTGTTTTACCAGATTTCTAGAAAGAACCTGTGTGGAATATTTTGTCTTATAGTTGCTGGTATTTTACATGAATACTATCTTTGCAGATATTGAAAGTTTGACATTACTGTACTTCTACTTGAACACGCTCCTAATGATATGGTATCTAAGCATGTTTGTTACACTGAAACATACATGCAGTATGCAGTATGTATGCAGTAGCTGTTAGGATTTATAGAAATAAAATTTGCAATTTGCATTAGACATGGATTTCTGCCAAAATAAAACACTGGTATTTGAAATACTCAACTGTTAAGCCAAAAGTGCTCTCTCCTTCCTCAAAAATAGAAGCTCTCAGTATCTGTATTGTCTTCTTGGCTTTGTAGGTAGAAGTATAATGGGTATACACAGCTTTAATGATATAGTGTTCATCTAGAAAGCTGTATTTCTGAGTCATTTCATACTACATTTGTGAGTAAATAGGACCAAACTAATACTGAATTTCAGTTCAGATGTAGCCATCACATATCAAGAAGAACAAATTAACAGGAATATTAGACAAGAGGTTCCAGAGCATATGAAAATACTACCAGCTCTCGTCTATTAAGTAAAAATGACCAAAAATCTTCGGCTTGGGGTTTGTTCATTTGTTTTCTTCATTTTTTCCTGTATCTTTCTTAATCGACAATAACAACAAGCTATAAGCCATATGAGCAGCTGATAAGAACGTAGGAGATGGTTTATACTTACCGTCATCGATAACAGCTTGCCACTGGTGCACATGCTTCTGATTTGAAGATCTGACACTGAAAGCCTGGCACTGCCAGTCCCTGAATGCAGGCACACCAGCAGGACAAGAAGGGTTTTCACATACTCTGTATTGCATTGTGGGACCATGACACTCTCCTTCAAGGACTGAACTAGAAAAGACAGCATAAATGTCATGCTTTATTGTTGGTAATATTTTGTCAAACTTACAGCACAGTTCATTTATGCTACAGACAAATTCAATTGAAATAAGGTATTTTTTTAATTGACACATAACATTAAGAAATCACCCACAAAAAATCAAAGTCACAGACCAAAACATATTTGCCTTCTGTGTGTAATGGTTATATTACAAGTCAAGAGTAATAGGTGCTAAATCATAACTTACACTTGGCCTCAAAGAAGCATTAAGACTAGTGGAAGCATCAGTAAGGAGAACCTCAACTGCAGTTTTGATATAGTTTAGGTGACTTTTCTGTAGCTGGGCTGAGCCAAAGGTGCCACTGACTGTAACAACTGCAGATTTGCCACCTCTCCTTTTTTACAAGTGCGGCGTTGTGAAGTTCAGACAATATGCTTTGTTTCTTTTCAGTAGCTCCAACTGTATCTTAATGGCTTTCTCTACTCAGATACAAATTCCATTCGGAAATTCTGATCAACAGCAATGGAAACATGAAATCATTTTTACCCAGGGCATTTGCGTTGTCGGCTGCTGATTCCAGTGTCGCAAGTACGGCTACAAGTGCTCCATGCACTCCACTCCCCTTCCATATGCTCCACAAAAGAAGTCCGATTGATACACTCTCCAGCCTTACACCACTAGGTAAAAATTCAGCTCTTAGGTAAATAAACCAAGGCATATGCAAAACAATTCACTGTTCCACAAGCACACAGGAAGCACAACATAAACATTTTGTTCAATAAACAGTTTTCATATGAGTCAGATATATTCTTTCCTGTTGTTCCCAGTATTTTTTTTTCTATCCCAGTAAATAAAACATCCAGAGTACTTTCTCTGGCCCAGAGGCCAGGGAGCAGATACAATTCTTGTCCACAAACTCAAGCCTAAGTTCATTCTCAACAAAGGATGTCTCCTGGAATAGGCTGCTGGGCTGCTGGTCCCCAGATCATCCTGTTCCCTTCATTTGAGCCTAGACACTGCCTAGGAAAGCACTTTTGCGTCCAGCCAAAACCCACTGCAGGAATCATTCTCCAGCTGAACTGTACGGATGATCACAGCACAATGTTCAGGGCTGTTCTCAGGACCTTTCTAGTTCACTACTACAGTTCCCACATAGCTAGCAGGAAATGCATTGTCACTGATTATCCAGTGACAATTTCAATAGAAGGATATATTACAAGTAATACAGAAAATAAGAATTTATTCACAGCTTGTATTCAAAAAGAGAACAGAAGCCTCACTAAGCCAGTGTTGAGAAAGAGAGATTTTCTGGCATCCATTTGAATAATAATAATAACCTCCATAATCTTGTATGCATACATTGTTTCCCAGGACAACTGCAATTTCATACTCAAAAACTACACAGTCAGTCATTATAGTTATGTTCCTATGTCCATATCTGGTATAAGTCATCACAAGTCTGTAGTAACTAGTACTGTATAAACTTATACCAGATAAATATCTGTCCTATGTATTATGAAATTTCAGCAATTGCGAAGCAATAAGGTGTCTAGTGATCTTAAACATCATCTGCAGTTTCAAGCTGGTCTTCACTGATCAGTCAATCTTAATTTCTCTCTTAAATCATAGTATTACAATGGCAGTGTAATTATGCCACCTTTAAAATATCTTCCTATAGGATGGCTCCATCATTATACTGGATTTGCAATCAGAAACTATTCATTTTTTAATGCTCTTGGATGTTTCTGACCAAAAATTCTCATATTTATTTAAAGATATTCCTTCAGATATGACAAGCAAAATGTATTTTTCTCTAGAGATAGCATCTGCCTTATGTAGTGTCTCAGAGATGCTTACAAATCCTTGACTTAAAAAAACCCTAAGTTGGACAGGCTACGCAAATGACATTTCCATTACTTCCTAAAATCCTAAGAGGAGTACAAGACAACAATACTCCATCTCTGCAATATAACTAAAACAAAACATAGCAATTTGTGTGATCTGAAGCTAATCTTGGACAGATAATGAAGTAATAAGACAAATAATCCCTTCTAATCCTCTGAGACATTTGAGTGATGTCTGCTTAGGTTTTTACTGCTAGATATAAATAAGTGATGTCTGTAGCCTGGCACAAGGCTCAATGAACTGTTCAAACTAGAATCAGTACGTTGTCCTACCCTTGCTGATTATTTATTCCCCACTAGCTCAGGTCTGCAATAGAGAGGCGAGTGTTGTCTTCCTCCTTGGACCTTCCCAGGAAAGGGACCCATGTCACTACCATATCATAATGCTCCCACAAGTATAAAGTTAGAATGAGTCCTCTGCAGTGAGTTGCTGTTATTGTTACCTTTTGCAAGTTATACATTAATATGCAATATGAACACTAATTTTGAGTGTCCAGTTCACAATGGCGATGGTTTCACAATGAGACATTGTGGGTAGTCTTAACAAGAGGTGGTGCTTTCTTGTTCCATACCACAGGCATGCCAGTCTCAACGTACAGAATGGGATATTGAACAAAAGTCATGTTCCTGAATTTCCAGGTGTTGACTTAAAACAGAATATCAACTACATACATTCATCAGAAACAAAATATTTCAGCAATCTAATTGTTTTAAAGATACAAAAATGAATAAAGTCTGTTTATCTCGATTGATTGATTTGTTTACTTTTTTAGGCTGATGATGTAATATGATCCAAGAGCAAATCACTCCTGTGGGAGACTGCTGTAAGCACAATATGATGAAAACTGCAAGATACATGCATATGCATGCTCTTTCTCTGATATCTATTTGAGGTTATTTATTTTCATTTACAGTTATATATACAGACAACAGAGGTCATTCAAACAGGAAAGCTCCTGAATGACATTTAATGTAAGTCTGAATTCAGGTGATCATTTAATTTGTCTTTGATGGCATACTTTTAATAACATTTATCACTCGTTTACATGCACTGACACTATCAATATACAAAGCTTATCCTGAAGTTTTACCACAAATCTGTACCAATTCCTTCAATGAGACTATTTCTAAATCTTAAATCATAGCTGGAAAATTTGTATCTTTGAAAGCTTATATTTCTATTTACAGTAAGCAGTGCAACAATGGAATTCCATTCATTAAAAGGATACAAAAAGAGAACAAATTTGAAATAAAACAGTGTAAGCATTAAAACATCTGTGGCTTTGGTTAACTATTTTTTTTTTAATTCATTGTTTGTAGGGAAACATATTTTTTCTCATATCTATATTATATAATAAATAGCCTATAATACAATCAACTACATATTAATATGTATGATTTTTATGATAATTGAGGTAAGCAGGAACTTTAAACAAGTGCAAAGACCTATTCAGCTTGTTAGGTGTTCAATATAATTTATATTGCTTTTCCACCAGAAATATACCTTTCCAGTACCACAGTCTGTTCCATCCATTGGTGGATCCAGTTTGGTTTTGCATTCCTTCTCACTTTCCACCTTACACCACAACGCAGTGCAAATGACATGCTGAAAACCAAATACACGGGTAAGCACAAAATCTATCTTATGCAAAATTACTTTCTGCATACAATTCACGAATATTGTCATAAAGTTACCAATTTGATGCTACTGCAGTATGTTTAAAGACAAGTTAAAAATGTACAAAACCCAAAGGGCGCAGATTCTGCTTATTCTTTTACTAATCACAAGCACATGAAACAATTCAAGCTAGTGCGCCCATAGAGCGGGGGGAAGAACCCTCTAAGTCCAACCCTAGAGGTCACCGTCTTTTCGCATGGCAGACCTGACAAAGCATATAGGGACAACTTTGCCGCATGATGTGAAGTGGCCACTGCACAGATGCACTACCCCAGAGACTGGAAGAGGCGTGAGCCTTCTGGGGATTATTTTTAAAATTAAATCATATTTTTACTGCTTTTATTTCATGCTCATTCTTTTATGTGAAAGGGAGAAAAACAGCACTGTCACTAGCAACAAAAACCAAGGTTTTAAAATCAGCTCTTTTCTATATACAAAGATTAATGGGTCTTTGTGAAGCTATACAGAACTACATTCACAGGAGTTTTGTAAAAATGTGTTTGTAAGAAACTTTGAGGCTTCCCTAGGACTTCCAAATCCCCTTGTTCATACCGTCCCAATGATTACTGCTATCTTATTCTCTTCCAATTATCCATAATTTCTCATTAATTCCTCTAGAAATATCTTGAAAAGCAATCAAACCTAACATCCAGAAATAAGACACAAAGTAAACTGACAGATCAGGATGAAATATTTTTGCTAGGAAGCATAAGAGAAGTGAGATGACAGAGATGCTAGTCAGTAGTGAGTTTTAGAGATGGAAATAAAAGCTGCTAAGCTGCTTATTCTGTCCCTCTTAAGCATAAGAACAAGACAGTATTACCTTCTTCAAAATAAAGTATACCATTGAAGTATGCTAGCTCACATTTCCCCAAATCTCCTTGGCAGGTTTCCTTATTTTACTCTAAAAAGTCTTCTTTCTCCCATGTTTATCAGACGTGACTTCATTCTCCTTGCTGTCTTGTTCCTCCCTTACCGGTAAACTGGCTGGAAGTGAAGAGAGGGCATGTGGATCTCAGCTGTGGCCTAAATGTTATTGCATCTGAGACTGGCTTCCCTCAAATATGTATGGTATCCCCAAAGAGGGGAAAGAAGGATGAGGAGAGGGGAACGGACTGCAGGGAGGATAAAAGATAAGGATCAGCTGCTTTTTTTGAAACCAAGGCTGCCAGAAGACATGCTTTTCTGACTGAAAAGACTTGTTATATTGGTACACGAGTCTGTGGCTTTTACACTATGCATGAAAAATGTATGATAAACCTTATGCTACCTTGAAAAAAGTCTTACAGCACAGGAAACATAATTGAACAAAAGATTGTGTCAGAAACAAGGAATGGGAGAGTTCCAGTGGGAGTCTTGGCTGTAAAAATGTCTGTAACGTCAGCTTTCAAAAAAAGTCAAAGATTGTAGAGGTCTGAAGCATTGCACAGAAACAAGAGATAGGATGGCAGCAATCAGACTGACCCCTGCTTCATCGTGCAACAGTTTTGCTGCTGAAGATGAACAAACAAGACAACTTACCAACTACAAAATGTCAGACAACACTGCTGGAACAACTCCACAAAAATATATCCTTATTTAATGTTCCTAATTGAAATATTTTTTCCCTATCCCTAAGTCTTAATTTGTCAATTACCACATTTGAGGAAAAGCCATCCAGGTGTGCAAAAAATAAAGTCGAATTTTCCTTTCTGTCACCACATTTTGAAGCATGTTATCCTTTTATTTTCTCTGAACACTTTTATCTTGTGCTCAATTTCACTTAAATACGACTGTGAAATGGCTCACAACAAACCTACAGTTCTTTACCAATGCAGAAACAATGTTAAACTTAAGAACACATGAAGTCAGATTGACAAGGATTTGGGTGCCTGCACACACAGATGCACTAAAGCCATGTAAAGTACATCAGGTAACCAAATTAAGATGCTTGACTTGCTAATGTGCTTTGTATACATCTGCATATTTCTGTAAATAATTGCATACCACCTCCTTATGAACCATGGGCGTGACTCGCCTAGCTAGAAACATCTTTGAGCCTTAAGTGAACTGTATTCTAAGAACACTCACTACTTTTCAGCAATTTTTTAAAATAAGCTTTCAATTTTACTATAACACTTCATCCTAGATTTTGAGATTCCCCACACTCAAAAAATGGAGATACGGAATTACTAAAATTGAAGGATGACTTGTAAGTTTTTTCTGGGCTTTCCATTTTAGTCAAATCACAAATAGAGTCTTTAGTTACTCTTCAGATTGCACTTCTGCTGCAGAAGCAAGAGAAACAGATTACTGTTACCATGAAACTTTTGACATTTGGGGATTTCTGCATGTGGTTGGGAAAAAGCCATGATGTGCAACTGTTTTTTTTCCTGGCAACCTGAAATGCTGCAGACCAGGACTGCTTTGAAAACTAACAGAAATCTGGAGGTCAATGTCACTATTACTGTCTCTACAACACAAGCACAGAGCACAAGCTTCTGAACCAAAAGTTTACTCCTCTAGGGAGAAAGTTTCATTCAGTCAAAATCAGGACAGCTGTTAACATTCACGGAGGTTTACTAGTTATCTACCATAAACACAATTCAAAGGCCATTACAGTTTTTGAGACCAGCTAAGGGAACTAAATGCCATTGGAGATTATAAACTAATACTTATGATAGTAGACTATTCACCATCTGTAAAATATTTTGTTGTGTGTATGCTGGACAACAAAATATTGCCAAGAACACACAAAGGATTTTTCTTTTTTTTCTGAAAGAATGTGTTAATCATGAGTTTTTAACAGCAAAAGCTAGTAAAATACAACATGAAAGTCACAATGTATGACAGAAAAGGCAGCTTTTTGGGTATTTTTTGAATGAAAAGAGTAAGGCAGGTCTGTGTACATCATAGGGATGCTTTTGTAATCATATAAACATCTGAAAGGAATGTCCAGTTGAGAGGAAAGAACAGGGACAGAAAGAGCACTTCAGAACTGTATTCGTGCAACATCAAGATTGTTGAAAGTGTGGTGGGAGAGATGAGGACAGATATTTCACCAAGGTTATAATATTTCCATGGCTTTTTATTGTGATCTTTCCCTGAAGTGCCTTAAAAATCACCATGAAATATAACCAGTCTCCTACTTCTTTGCAGAGATCACAGCTGTGTTATGACAAGAATTGTTTTAGTGGAGCTGACTAGATAGCATTCGCATCCTGGACTTTAATCTTAAAAGCCAACATTTAATAGTTCAACAATTATATGGTATTTTCAAGTTCTACAATTGCATTTTATCATCAAGAACTACTTCTGGGCCATGATCTCACTATAGGTTATGCAAAACAATGTTAGGGTCCAACTGATTCTTGTGTGAGACATTATGGGCATAAAAGCAAACTTGGCTCTCTTACAAGATAAGCATGGTGACATGATATAAATCTTGTACTCGGAGATCCACTCACACTTTTTTCAGGCTTTATAAATTTTGCTTAGGGTATGAAAAAAGGGCTTTGAAATAAAGATGAAAAGGAAAAAATAAAGTCTGGACACCATTCGTGAAAGACGAGTGGGAGGGGCTCACTTAGCAAAATACGGGAGTAGGCCCTCAATGGTCCCTTCAGTCCTTTGTTTTAGCCATTAAATCATAAAGAGGAATTCCTGGTAGCAAGGGAAAATCATTGGCATTTGCAGTGTTTCTCTGAGGTTGCCATGTAATGTGCCTGTAAGTTATCCTAAAGTGCTGCTCAGTAATAGCATTTGTAGAAAATTACATCTCAGCAGAAATGCATTATTGATTGTACCACTGATATTTGTAGATTATTTTTAGATCATTAAGAAAATGACTTTCCATCGTTACTCAATCGTATTCTTATTTGAAAAGCTTTTATATATGAAACATACTTGCTTAATCTAAAAGACTGCATGGAAGTCTGGTCATCAAATTATCTTCCAGTCACAAAAAAGGTAAGATTCTGACACAGTTCATCATTAATTTTTTACATAGTTACAGTTAGGACCTGTTCAGCAAGTAGAATGTATCCAAGAAATCCTGGGCTATAAATTGTTTAGTTTACTGAAGTTCAAATGAATCTTCAAGGAGTGTGTTTCTCTCTCATTTCCTGGCTTGCGAACAACAACTGTAACCAAAGTAAACTGCCAGGTAGTGGCAGAGTAGAAGAGAGCATACAGAGATAAAAGAAAGTAGTTTGGATTTCATGGAAAATTCAGTGGTTGCAATGTATAATAAAATTATTATTTTAATAAACTAATTCTACAACTTATGAAATACTGTATTCAATTTTGAAAAGTCTTCTAAATGTTGACTTCTCCAATGGCAGCCACAATAATCTGCACAATCAATACAGTGAACTTTGAGTCACTTTCATAATATGTAAAATGCAACTATTTGGTAGGTTAAAGTCAAAATATTTGTCATTTCTGTCTAACAGCCTGATATTTCAGAGGGAGATAATAAAATTACCTACGGACTAACACCACTTTGCAGTAAGACAACATCAATGTTGAACAGTCCATGTAATAGAACTCATGAAGGATTTTCAGAAAGTTTACATAGCTTGGCTCTAGCCCAACTTAAAATGCAACTTCTTTTTTTTTCTGTCTTCACACATAGGACATACATACGTAAGTGTAGGACGGCTTTCTTATCCTTTGGACTGTGCTCAATCTATTGCTCTGAGTTTCCTCTCCACTGTAGAAATCTTATCTAACTGGAGTAGAATACTTTAAACTTCCCTAACAAAAAAGCGATATTTAAGATCCACAGCAGGGAACAAAAGGAGATCTAAATAGTGCCTAAGCTTGCTGTAACTAGCTCTTCAGGCCTACAGTCTGAAGATCAAATTTCTTGGATTTTCTTTGTTGTGGGGAAGGTGGAAGAGTCAATATTGCTTCCAGACAAAAGAATGCAGAGGAAAACCAACAAGGTGACTTTACAGAGGTTGGCAGGGGAGTTTTGGAGACCTTCTGCTTCAGTGCCCTCACCAGATTTTCTCAATTCTGTCCTTAGTATCTTTTATTCTATTTAATGTAACTTCTAATAGGTCCAAAGCTCTTAAAAATGAATTACAATATTTTTATGATTCAGTATTTGCTTATATGATTTCCAGTTCAGGGTTACCAGTTTTGCAGAGGATTTTGGTGAAACTGCAGAAGGTTCTTCCCCTTGCTCTTTTCTCAGAAAATGTTATCAAGTTCTCTTTTTCCTACTATTGAGACCATAAGGTTATCAAGCAACAGACTTGGTTTATGAAGAAAACTGAAAATTAAATTGCAATTTGTCAGAAAAAAAAAAAGGTTGTAAAGACCACTAGCCTTTTGTATTGTCTTACGTTATTATCAGGTTCTTTCTTCAAAGCAAGCCTGCATGTCTTTGGATTTAAGTTACAATGGTATCTTAATACTAATATTTAATAGGAATTTTCCTAAATGAACCATTTAAAGTAATGATCCAGTAAGTGGGGAAAAAAAGGGGTGATGATAGATGATTTAACTGAAATGTGTCCTCTCACCTAGAAAATGCCAGAAGAGGAGAAATTTATTGAAGATGATTAGAAATAGACAATCAGGTACCAGCACCCAGAGCCTAAGTACTCTCTGTGCAAACAATTGAATACTACCAGAGTAGCCTTAATCGAATTTAACTTCCTAACATTTCTAAAATAATGATGAAAACCAAAGAAACCTTGGAGTTGAGACCCCAACAGAAAAATATTCATTGTATCTGTGAATGAAACAAAACAGCCATGGGACCACTCAGCTACTTGCATTTAAATGCCTGAATGAGAACTAAACACAAGGGTATTAAAGGAAGGCAAGTGCCCAGAGAAGTGAAAAGCATATAAAGGTATTACGCAACAGCAGTCTCCAGGTTTGATCATCTCTTCAATTACCTTTGAAATGGTTTGACCTCATAAAGAAGACCTAGAAGTAATAACGGGCTAACGCTGTCCCATTTTCATGTTTAAAATAGGTTTCTGGAGAACGAGAAACCAGAATCACATATTTTAATTGAAAACGAAGTACTAAAAATGAAGAAACTGATTGCAATTCACAAAAAAACCACTTGGAATAATAAAGAACATTTATAGAACCATTCCATTGAGTTCTGCTGCTCATCTCTCAGAGTGAAAATGTTCTCAATATAACAGTTAAAATAATAACAGTAATCTACAGTTCCTTTTTTTTTTTTTTCCAGCTCTGCCACTCTCAGCATGTGGTAGTCATACATGCATTGCAATGTTTCCTTCAAGAATCTTTAGGAGAAAGATTACTCTCACTGAAACTCGCTGAAGAAAGAGTACTACTCCAAGCCAAAAAGATTAAGAGAACCAAAGAATTAAAGGAGTAGGGAATTATGCTTTCATATAAAATACTCCTGACCTTTCCAGGATATCGGTCCACTCTAACTCTGATGAAATTTTATTTGGCAGTTCCTTCTAGTTCCCCCTGTATAAACCCATATTCCACGCCCTTTACACATTTGCAATATCATCTACCCATCTTGTCTTGGTTACCTTCTCAAGGGCATCAAACATGTTTAGTATATATATGTCCTGTTGATGTTAAAGAAGGGCTATTTTTCTCTTTTACAATCATTCTTCAAATGCTTCTTCAATCAGATGTCTACTAGTATTAGGCCATAAAACTATGAAGAGTTCTTCAGTTTTGCTAATTTGCCTTTTTGAGGTTAATATACAGTGGTACTGTTTCATGCAATGGAGTGGCATATCAGTAAACTCACTTAAGCACGGAACTCCTGTTTCCAAGGCATTGCACAGCTTTGCAAGGGCTCACAGGAGCCCTGCTGGGAGGCAGGGTATATTCAGCGATACAGAGAGCTCAGCCAACACCACTTTTCTCCCTTGGAGCTAGCACAGGCAATGCATATGCTACTGAAATTCGGATACTGAGGTTCAATGCCCACAACATAATGAAATGGAACCTACACATGAAATCTGGTCCCAGTGGAATAAACTGCAAATATTACATTTGCTGCGATGAGGTGACTTCACACTATGACATTTTCTGTTTCTAAGGTATAAGGAAAGTATCAGTGGCCTGCTATGATGCAACATGATTCAGAATGTTTGGAGGTCCAAAGTAAGCCTTAGAAGATAAACAAATGAAAATGTTCATATCAACTTCAGAAAGCAAATTATAAACTTCTCGTTTCAGTGGTGCGGTGTTCTTTTTCTCTCAAACATACAAAAAAAAATCTCTTACTGAAAAATTATGTGGTAAGTGCATTCTCTGAAACATATACTCCTTCCTACCTGCATGTCTTGGCAAAAGGAAGCAGTTGGTCCAAAAAGAATCTGACACTGTTCATCTGCAGTGTATGACATTCCTGGGAGCTTGGAGGGAATAATCACAGAATTGAGGCTCTGAGGATTCGTTTGTAGCAGACAGTTACTGGCCTTTGACCTGGCAATATGCAGAGATTCATATGCTGATCAATCCTAAAGAGT
Source organism: Streptopelia decaocto (assembly GCF_964273445.1). NCBI lineage: Eukaryota > Metazoa > Chordata > Aves > Columbiformes > Columbidae > Streptopelia > Streptopelia decaocto. The sequence continues at coordinate 36,185,651 of NC_138657.1, forward strand.
CTGATTGTCATGCTGACTTAAACATGCATTTGACATTAGAAAAATAGGGACTCTCTCTAGAGTTTTTTATTCATCAACATTGGGCTGTCATTCAGGGAAATGACTCCATATAAATTAATAGGGCTTACTTGATATGAGTTAATGGTGTGTTCTAATGATCCACATTTGCAGAAAAACAATATAATTTATCAGGTATAGTAGGAATTTAAGGAAGTGCTGGAGGACAACATTTTAGTATAAAATTTTCTTAACTGAGGTTTGGGTATAGACTTATAATCATAAAAGGTATATAATCTATAATTTAATAAGCTAAGCTAGTCTACTGTCTAAAATTAGACATGGACAGTTGTGTAGCTTAATTTTCACATCTAGCAGGACCTCAAAATAATAACTTCTGACTATATATATATATACACATTCCAAAATACATACATTTCTGAGCTGGTAGCCAGAAATTTAAATTTTCTCAAAAACTGCAGAAAAATTATTTAAAAATACTTTCACCTGTTAAAGCACCAAGTGATGGTTTTGATTTCTGTCTAGATTCAGTAGAAATCTGTTAGGCTGACAAATCTAACTTATACTAACCTTTCCAGTGTCATAAAGCAGACCTTTTGAGGACTGCTTAACAGTTGCAAGTAAGTTCTCGACAGAAATATTTATAAACTTAATAAAGGAACAAAGCTTTAGGGTACAGATCCTATTTAAGAGATACAGGTGAAAAAAAATTAATTCCGTTTCTGTTAAGTATTAGTCTATTAAGTCATCATAGTAAATTTCTATTTAAAAATTCACGTAAGATAATTATACTGCATGGTTAGATATTGAATGGCACAATACAGATCAGAGAATCTACATAATGATCATAGGTCATTCACTGTCCAACATTCTTCAATACATAGCATTTATTATATTTTAAACACATTTACATATATTAAAAATGTACTTATAAATTTATATACTTTACAGCAAAACATGAAAATATGAAAGCACAAATAATTGCTGAAAACACTTATATTTTAATCAATCTGTCAAACTTTAAATAGTTCACAATAATTTTAATTATTCTGATGGATTATGTAAGCAAAAATCTCCCATAGAAGCAGTATTGTTATTTCAGGATATTTATTGCAACTATTTGTAAATGACATACAGTAAGAATTCTTTTTCTGCATGACATACCTGAGAAATCTCTCTAGATCTTCCCTGCTGCACCGAGACCATGAAACATCCCCAAGATTCTGTCCTTTAATCCACTCTCCAGACATGATATGGAGACCATCTGCACAGGATGGGTGGTCATTGTCGTGGTTTATCCCCATGCTGAATTTTGAAGTTATTAAAAGTAAACCAAAGCACAACAAAAGAACAAGTTGATTTCAAAATGTTTATAAGTTAAAACTCTTGCAAGGGACTATGAAAAATTCAAGTATATTACATGTAGGAAATCTCTTCTGATTTTTTTTTTCCATGATATCTTTTGCAGAAGTACATGGCACCATGTGTGAAAGACAATGCTATATGGAAAGGTGAGAGTGAAGCCTCATACATTTTATGAGAAATATTACATTCTAATCAGCTGTTCAATGTATACTTTGGACAGCTCTTTAAATGTTCACTACTGTACAACTGCTGCAAGTTTAACAAACTGTACTTCCCTCGCTAATGGGCAAAAAAAATACTGTGAATCTACTTTCTGAGATCAGTGAATTGTTCTATGTCTTGGCAGTAATTCTACCTTAATTCCATATGGAAATGATTTGTTGAAATTTTATAGAACACTAAAATGCTTTCTAGTTAAATACATAGTTATTGTATCTAAAGAAAAATCACCTAAATATGTTTTCAGCATCTACTGTTAGAAATAACACTGAGGAAGCAATTAAATGGATTTTGGTCCACATGCATCCCAGTGAGTCCTCACATACTGCATTGCAGTTAAGAATTCTACTAAAAATCTGATTGAAGCTGTTACTTTAACTGAAGACTCACTGTCATCTCATTCACATCAGTAAGCAGAGAGGAAGAAGATAGACTTAAATAAAAAATAAAGTTTTCAGCATTAGCTAAGCGGACACATGCTTGTCTGGCATTAAGAGAAATAAATGAAATACTCTCAGCTGTTTTTGAAGATTTGTAAAGGAGCATGGGACTACTCTGCAGAGCACTGGATTCAAAGCAGTGCTGGAATTTTGCAGCCCTAGTCTGCCCTGCAGAAAAGCAAATATTTATAGTGAATAACGCTTTATACCTAGTATTGATTCCTTCAGGCAAATAGCAGTCAAAGCACTTAGAGACTGGAAAGACACAAAAAGTTTGCTGCATCTGTAGAAAAACTACAGTACATCATGCTTCACCGTATTTCACCATACTGCAGTGCCAAAGGGGAAAAAAGGCCTGTTACCCACCACTGAGAACATCAGCTCACTTCTTTTCTCTGTGCCAAAACACCTTCACGACTAGATCAAATCTTACATTGTTTTGCAAGCTGCAGTACCTTGTGTTTACTAATTAAATGAATTTAAATGCTGTACATGGCTTTATCTTGCCTGTCATAGTGCTCAGTCTCTTCTAGTGATAAGTACACCCCACAATCTGAAGCATTGGAAGAATTGGATAATTTTGTTAGTTGTAAACAGTGTAACTGAGGTGAACAAATCTGTGTGACTCTCAGCTTCTCTCTTTTCCTGAACTGCCTGAATGGGAATAAACAACTACAGAAAAGTGCCTTCATACATTCCTTACATTCTTCTTGCAAGCTTCACATGCAGAATTTGAGATGTCCTTGTCTCCAGAGTTACATCCGTAAGAAAAAGACACAGAAAATCTAATTGCACTTTGCTTTGCTGACTGCACAAAAAGTCAATTTCAGCTACAGCTCTTCAAGTTATATTCTTCCTCATCACAAACATACTCATTTATCCGTATTATACACATACTAGGTTTTGAAACAAAACGTTTACAACATACAAGTACACAAAATTTTGTTGATATAACTTACCATAGAATTGATGGCTCTCACTTATGCAGTGGGAATTAACACAGTTATGTTGTTTAAAACATTTTTTAAAATTAAAAATAGTTTTTTAAAAAATCTGATTGCTATTATTTCCCATCCACTCTGAAGAGTAATTCTTGAAGTCAGGCTATGTCCCAAACTAGTTTGTAAAACCACCCACAACAAGGTATGCTGACCTGAACCAAGGTTTCACTGTTTCAAAAAACAATTCCACTAGCCACTGCTACATCCAAACATCAGTGTGATCCTTTTTTCTAAACTACTACCGCAGAAACACTCCGTACATGAAATCTGAGGACAACATTGTCTTGTAAGGTAAGAAGTGGTAAAAACTGTTGTGCTTATAAGAACTGTGTATATCAGCAACATTAAGCACTAATAAAAAAATCTACTTCCAACCCTTTTCAATACTTCAGCTGCTACATATTTGTAGCACTTTTCCTGTTCTGCTTTGACATTCAAAAGTAGTTCAAAGTATCTGTACTAGTCCAGTAAGATTCATTCTTCCACACACTTCCACCTTCAAATTAAGCACATGTAACAAAATACCCAGCAAGTAGTGAAGACCAGTGTCAAAGCTTTTGACTACCAGAATGAATAGCTACTTCAAAAGGGAAGTACAGGTCATTATGTTAACATCGACTAATTAAATCGCAAGACAATATGTGAGGATTATGCTGAAGTAGCAACAGAACCTGCTCTCAAACATTCTCAGAAACCTTTTCCTCAACACATACTGTTGATCTCTTTTATAGCACGGTAATGAGTGCATACTTTTATCTGACTCAATATCAGTTACAAGATCACATAAAAGTTGATATGTAGTAGTATTGACTTCAGATTTCTTTCACCACATCACATCATGTGCATGGTGAAAGAAGCTGAAGAGTCATTGCCACCTTCTTATCCAACAAGAGAGTAAGTAATTCAAGCATGCTTATCAACTTCTCCATTAACATTCAAGGATATAAAAATACTCAATGTGCACACTGGTGGTCATGGTATTTTCTAGCCTTCCTTGTTGTACTGTCTACACGAAAGAGACAACTACATCCTTTCACTAAAACAAAGGCACTGCAGAAGCTGTGTGTGCGTAAGGTGCTGTTCCGTGCTATTCCTATAGAATTGATTATGCCAGCATTGGGCACATTGCTCTCTCTTCCCACAAGCTCCTCTCTCCCACTCTGTCCATAAGCTTCTCTCTCCCACAGCTGTGATCGTTCAACCTCATGCAAGAGTAAAGCAACACCATGTGTATGTGGGAGGAAGACAAGGGAGTTTGGAGTAAGAGGATAACTTTATAACAGTCTGAAAAAACACCATTAACAAAGAAGACAGTGCTATACTTTAACAAGTAGTAGATCATATCTGTATGGAAATAAATCACATTCTATCTTAAAAAGAAGCATTATCTTTTTCACTGATATATAAAAGTGCTACACTGATTCTGGTTAAAGACTATATATGTCAGACATAACATTAAAGTAGGAAGCATTTGACAGAATGCATTCCCTAACTGAAATATTAGCAATATTTCAACTCACACTATGCAACTAAACTATATTTTAATAATCTCAGTTTAAAGGTATTTTGACAAAGAGCCTTGGTCAAATAAACTCCACTAACATTATACATGGTTGTCAAGTCAACTGAAAAAATATTTTTATCTCATAAAACCTCTAAAACTTGTTTAAAAACACTGCCAGAGTTTTCTGTGATATCATGCAGAAAGTTGGAACAGTCTCTGCTTTATTTTGAAGATGATCACTGTTGATGTTTAACGTGCAGTTGGAATAGTACGAAGAAAAATCCTTAATTTCTCTGTACTTAAAAGTGAGAATTAACAACTCAGGCCACTAAAAGTAAGAGACAAGTTTTAGTTCTATTTTTCAATTAAAAAGTAATTTTTATACAATTCACTAATGCTGCAATTATATGCACACAGTTGGATCCAAGATAGACAACAGCATCTTTCCTACCATTAGGGGATTAGGTCATTTTCTTGCAGGCACAAAATGCATTCCAGTCTCAACCCACATACTGAAAAACTACAAACCACACTTTGATTTGATTTGATTATTGTTGTGTATTAAGAAATAAAAGCTCTTTTAAGTCTCAATAAAGGGTACTCAGTCATTATGATATATTTAAATAAATTAAATAAGGCTATGTACACACGTTCTGGAAAGAATTAGGTTTCTTCTCGCTACAAGAGTCCAAAATTCTCCTGCGTGTGCTACATTCATGGCATCATGAATTTGCTCAGTGACTGCACACTCTTCTAGGTGGAAACCTTTTTATTATTTATTCATTATTTTCATTGTGCTTTGTAAATAGCAGGTGATGACCTGGTTACCATCACCACATTCCACTTAAATGCATGCTAGTGCAGCTGAACAAGAATGATGCTATTAAACTAGAAACAGACAATGCAGGCATAAAGACTGAGTAGCATCAAATACTTAATATAAGAGCAATTAATTGGGAGAGTTCAGATAGATGTGGAGAAATACTTTAGGTCTATCTGTAAATAAATAAGTAAATAAGATTAAAGAGAACTACTACTGTTCAGAGTTTTACAGTCACTAACAATGAGACAGGTTAGGAAATAAGAGATGGATTAGGAAAACCACAAGAGCCAGTACCCAACGAACCAAGGGTATGTTGTTGAATAGTCAGTATAATAAATATATTCCCAAATCCTAAAAGAGAACAGTTCAGCCCAAGACATATAAGCAGCAGAGGAACAATATATGTAAACTCAAGACCCAGGATCATAGTACTAAAACTCATGACATGATAAAAATTATCGAAAAAACTTTCCCTTGTGAAAGAGAGAGTAAACCTATGAATGCTGCTGCCAGTTTATACCTGTGATGTGTGATGGGATCAGGGTACCATCTGTTTTCTTTAACAATTCATATTTTTATAAATTATATAAATGTTTAAGTTAGACATTAGGAAAAGGTTCTTCCCCCAGAGGGTGGTGGAGCACTGGAACAGGCTCCCCAGGGAGGTGTCATGGCCCCAAGCCTGACAGTGTTCAAGAAGAGACTGGACAACACCCTCAGACACATGGTGTGAACTGTGAGTTTGTTCTGTGCAGGGACAGGAGTTGGACTCCATGATCCTTGTGCATCACTTCCAAGTCAGAACATTCTTGTGTTTCTGTGATTCTATTATAACGTTTTTAAGTCATAGCATTTGTAAATTTACTTAAGTTATTTTCCTATAAATCACAAACATATAATGGATTGTGTTACTTTTAAAAATAAAAATAAGAATTAATTACTTACAAGGTGTTATCCTGCCATTATTGTTTCCATTGTTTTTGTTGTTGTTGTCACCATCAGTACATACAATATTGTGTTAGAATGATCAAAATTTCTTCAACAACAAGGTTTAGAAGCTTATATGGCATTTAATAGTACAATGATTGTCCCAACAACTTGTCTAATCTGAAATTTTGTATATCACAGTAACATAAGGATGCATTTGATAAGTGAAAATAATGCCACTTATTTGACTGTCAAAGACAAGGAAACAGAATCTGCAGTACTTTGACAGTAGCTGTATCACAACTTTTCAACAAAAAATTTTATCACATTTCTATTTTTATGGATAAAATTATATAAACAAGCAGACTAGTAGTAGGTTTCTATAAGCTATTTTATAGAATTTATGCAAAAAATACGTATTACTAGATACTTTTTTTTTAATCCCAGATAGTGAATTAGTAATTCTTGTATTATTTTCGTAAGTATTTTAAAACATAAGACTGCTTCACAGATCATTGCACAAATGGGATAAGACACATAGTTCTACCAGTAAATGAATTATTTAGTCTGAAGTGAATTGAAAGGCAAGTAACCCAGCTACAGAAAAATAACAATGCTAAAAGATCATTTCTTTTGGAAAAAAATTGTCTTCAAAGAAAGAATCTACTGAACAAGGAATCTCAATCTTGTTAATAATTCAATGATAAAAAGAAAAAAAATCAAAATATGTTTAGGCAATTAATATTTATCTTTTGTGAATCATTGCTTGTTCTTCAGGATGTTTGCAACAAAATGCAGCATGTACATCCATATACAGATATGAACATATGCAGCATGCTACTGTCCAGAAGACTTGGTAACTTTTGCTAAACAGCTGCTTTCTTCCGTAGCAACCTGACACTTCTACCACCATGTATCAAGAAGCTTCATCTAGGCACAGCAGAGTGTTATGGTCCTTTGACTTACATACATAAATAACTTTAAGCTTTGATGTGACACGTGTTTAGCATTATAACATGAGGATACATGAGGTCCCTTGCTGAAGTTTTTTACAGAGAGTATATAATATAGGAAAAGTGTTCACCTCTGGCAAGCATGATACCCATGCTACACCCTGCAAAACACAGTATTTCAAGATAAACAATTATGTCTACTGTTTATGAATTTAATCTTATGCCAAGTAAAAACATTGACATGTAACATTTCTTCAAAGAAAATTTGTAATCAGGAAAAAGATGGAGCTATCAGGTATTCATTGAATAGACAAAAAAAAAGTCTTGTTATTAACAAAAATAAAAAATTATTTTTCTCCTTGTAAAACACAACTTCAACGGTAAAATTCTACTTTAACCTTAAAAATGTCAAGATAGCTCTTTTTTTAGTTACTTTGATAAGATTCTCTACTCCACATGAGTTACTCGTTCACAAAGATTGGTATACAGTCTCTTTCATATCCCTTGTTGTTTTTATTGTGTTCTGTCATCATATTTTGGACTGTGATAACAAAAACACATGGAATAACTGATGCTCCATCAGCATTACCTTATCTACCATTTAAAACTCTCTTCAATTTCCACTGGATTTCTTACAGTTGTTTAGTATCATCAGAAAAAAATATATGTTATTTGCTTGTGAATTATTAAGTAGGTGATTGAAAAATTGCATAGACTTCCTGTTTAGGACTACAAAATACCTCCTAGAATATCTCACATTTAAAAAAAAATGAAAGTACATTTCACATCTCACAAAAAACTTACCAGAAAAAAAAAATGCTGACGTGTATGAAACTGATTCAAAGAAATTCCAGCAGTATTTCTTTCAACTATTTAAAACAGTATTTAAAGTACACTTAGAGCACAGAAATGTTACTTAATGTATTCTGAGATACTTCAGTTTACAGTTGTTCTTTATTTCTCTGTACTTAAGAAGGAGTCATATCCTACAGGCAGCAATCATGTAAATAAAATGAAGACATATGTGTTACTTGAGAACTGAAATAATAGTATTCTCTCTCTTCTTCTCTCAGTTCTCCAAATGGAGACAATGTCCTTTAATTTATTGTTGTTAGTTTTATTCTGTAAAACTAAATTCTACATTATACAATTACCTTGTTGCTTTAAATTCAGTTTAATAAAAAGGATTTGTTTATTAAAACCAAATCCGCCAATGTGTTATGGTTTTTAATGTCTGATTACACAGACTAGCTCCCAATATCTCAAGACAGAGCTTACAAAATTGATAGTTAACTTGCAGTGTTATTTCTCCATGTCATTAAAAGATCATCTGCTTTCAAATATACATGGCTAGAACAAAGACACTTCATATTGGAAAGTAAGGTTTAGTTTGCCATTGTATTTCATTGAGAGTATTTGTTTTAATTGGAACAACTAAAAAAAACCCTACACAATACTTAATAAACATCCACGTATCAGAAGTATTTGATATAATTAACCATAATTCTTCAACTGTGTTCCTATGCAAACAAACTAAGATTTCAGAAAAGGGCTATAGCCCATCCCCCGCAAAGTCTCCTAAATCCATAATTATTCAATTCATGACAGTGATCTTAGAGGTCTGCCAAATTGTTCTGATTATGCAAGTGATCATGAGATTTTACTAGAGACAAATGAATTTCAAATATACAGATAACAGCATGGAGGCTGGTGCATAAAAAACAAGCTCCCCGAAAGCAAAATATTATCTTTTTAAAAGCTACTTTTATGCTCATCAAAACAACGGCAATTCTGAATGTATTTGTTCGTTTATGTTCTCAGGTTGATCAATAAAAATGAACAGTCTATACTGCATCCATTTTGAGCCTATTTGGATTATAATTTATGGGTAAGTATATTACCTGTTGTACAGAAGACAAAATTCAGGGTTGTTTCTTTGTACTTTGGGAGGCAAAGTATTAGAAAAAGTCTTTGCTTCTCCTGTACACCTGAACAGGACTCTCTACACAACAACAAGAACAACTAGAATGGTTAAAGATATTAGGCAAAAAAGAATGTAATAGATAAGTAACTTCAAGATTCAGAAAGAGTTTGTGAAAATTTTCTAGAAAGCATGATGAGGAAAAGATTTATGACTGATCTAGATGGTGATCATTTAATCTCTGTTTCTGAGACAGTTAAGAGTGAGCAAGACAAATCTCTGTGAGAAATATTCCAGTTACATTTGAATCTCTTGAAGTCCTTTTAGGTGGGACCCTCATTCAAATGTTTTTCTTCCAATATTTTTATATTGTCTCTCCACAAAGTGTCAGCTACTTCTAGAGTGGTCTTTGAAATCAGATAGAGACAGTCATGAAGAGTAAACAAATGTCTCTGGAATATAACCTTACTCTCTTTGGTGCAAGAATGTTTCAGACTGCAACGGTTAAGGATTCTGGGTCCACAATGAAGCAGGGATCAGGCTTTATTCCTATATATGTTTTGCACTAGAAACTGCCCCTTGTTTTTTAGTATTTGTGGCAGCTGCTCATCTCTAGCTACCTATTCTTTCACTTTTGTGGTAAGATTTAACTTCTTGAAGAAACGTGTGGTTCAAATAATGTCCTGTCCTTTACTAGGAAACCAGATTTGGTTTGTAATTTATTTGCATTGTTTGCAAATGTCTATTATAGTACCTGCAGAAAAATGTGAGAATGTCTCAAAGGACATCCAAATGCCCTTACTACTGCGAGAATACGATGGCTTGGATATCACCATGATTTGTTTTTCCGAATTTATTTGAATTAATTTGGAGGGATTTGAAAGTTCTGAAATTTCATAGTGTAGCTTTTAACATTTTTTCCCAGGATTCATATATGAACAAGTCTGGTTTTATGTCCCTGCAGGAAGATTATGCTAAATACCTCCTCAGTCTCAGAGCAATGCAAAGCCATGAAAATATTTCAAGCTGAGGATGAAGTGCAACAAGCATTATAGATCCTGGCCTATGCAGCAGTCTTGGAAGAACTACTAGTCAGCACCAATGAGCTTCCCTGTCTAACTTGTTCTGGATACTGTTTGGCATCCACCAGCCCTTAGAATGTCAAAGATAGGTCTGATTTGTCTGTTGCAAGACAAAACCTTCTTCACATGATCAGTGTCAGACATTCCCAAATTTGCTAGTGCAGAACCAACACATCTCCCAGAACTGCAAAAATGTTATACCTACCTCCCGTTTTCCTAATCTAGGAATTGGTAAATCACCATTTCTCAGCATGCTTAAGGTGTCACATTCCTTGTTGATCAAGATGCCTCTTTTTTCAAATTCAGTAATTTTGCTGCCAAGCTTCTTATTCTCTAAACACATTTTTATCGTGCAAGGCATAAAGCAGGACTGATATTTCTCTAAATTGTCCAGTATTTTCATAACTGCCTTAAGCAATTTTCTAATTTACTCCATGAGTGAACTTCTCTGCAGATCTTATTTAGTTGTTTCTTTCCCCTTATCGTTGGTTTACTATAGTAAGAACAAGTGTATGAAAAAGGAGTCTTCCTCTATCCATCCTCCTTCTAATGTTAGCAAACAATACAGTGAAAAAAGAAAAACGACAGCATGTGGCTACAAAATACAAACAATTTTTTCTTTTGGAAGTCTTTCCTTTATGATAACTACCACTCAAACAATCTGGCTTATATTAACCTGGAGCTGCTTCCTACAGTTATGAAAACTCAAAAAAGATAAAATAGAAAATATTAATTTCATGCAGCATCTCATATTCACGTCACTATTTTCCTTGAAGTCATGTAATTGATCTGAATTTGCTTATTTTGCACCCAGGAAAAATCTTCAACAGAAATATTTTAAGTTCCAATTCTTTCTTGTAATCAACTGCATGTTTCAACATCAGATGCTATGGCCTCCATTCGCAGACAGCTTTGACCAAACTTAAACCAAATCACTTTTAATTCAAAGTGTTTGTTCTAAGATATCTAACCTCAGCAAAACATATCTCTCTCTTGTCACCCTGAAGCTGCTGTTCTAAAAGTATATACACAGATACCTGGAGCAGACCAGGCATTGCAGGTAAAATGACAGGTCAATACACAGGTCTCTTTATTTTTTTTTTAAAGGACTCTCCTATTTATTTTTCTTTAACAAATACTGGAGCTAAGAATCCAACACAACTTTCACTAACAAATATGATTACTGCAACATAAGAATATGTCACTTTTGCTTCAAAGTATCCTTCATGAAATGAGTGAAAACATCCAATCCAAATGTGAAGGGTAGTTACTTCCACCTTCACTTTGTCATGCTTTTCTGTTAGGGAGAGGAAAAAGTATTCATGTTGGGATGACCAATGACCCTTATACACTTTAATGGTATCTATTCTGAGAAAGCCAAATTAAGTAAGGGCTCTTCCAACTGATGATCTCATTAAAATGTTTGCTGGCAACAACAGTCAGAGCTGGAACTGATACACAATATCACAGTCCCAAAAGAAAAAAACATCTTGGGGCACCTGCTTCTCCTCCTTCCAGCTAACCTAAATTCTTGTATTGTCCAAGTTGTAAATATTTTCTTAATTTACATACTGTATATCAATATACATCACTACTGTTATTAGTAAAATTATTTTCCATATTTTTAATCAAATTTTAAAACCTTCCTAAACAAAACAGGAAAATTTGAAGTACACAATCAAATTAATCAAATCATATTAATATTAGATGTCAAGAAATACTAGAGTATACTTACTTGTCACCCTTACTAGTGTATACTTACTTGTGACCCATTTCATGGGCAATGGTAAAGGCAAGATTCAGACCATTGTCCTCTGCAATTATACATTTTCGTTTTTCACTGCACATTCCACTCAGATATGCTATTCCTAGGAAACACAACCACCACATTTAATTATTTTTATTATACCGACTACATGTATTATGGCATTCTTGACCCCAAACAGATATGAAACCTTATTGCAGTCAGAACCATCCAAATATATAAATAGACGTCTGACAGAAGTTCACTTATAAGCCAGAACAACTGAGTTTAGCAGAAAATGGGATAAAAGATTGCAAAGAAATCACAAGCAGTGGTAATATTACCTGACAGTGATGTTACCTGATTACATAGACTGCAATGTGCAAAAAATATATTATTTAAAAGCATTGGTATGCACCTTAATAAGATGTCATAAAACATATATATGAATATTGATACTATTGTAAATGAAAATAGACGTCTACAACAATAGGACAAAAATCTGAACAGGTATTTCCTCTGATGGACTCAGAAGAACAGAATGCAAAGCACAGAGCTGTGCCCCTACATTATCACTGTTCAATATTGATAATTAGCATTCTATATTAACAAGATAAAAGTCATTCTTCTTACAATCCAAGTATGCATCAATCTGTGAGCACATCATCTCATCCACAACATGAAATTCATGTTCTAACTCCCTCACTAATCTGGCAGTGCTGCTCTCAACAGAGTTGGCTGAATGTTTTTGGACATAGAATTCATGTGACAAAAAATGTTGTTCAGGACTCCACAAAAGTATCACAAATTAGATCTGAGTAAGGCAAAATATTTTAACTTTCACTATTTTTTTCCAGAGACAGGAGAAAAAAATGGAGCAGGGGTACAAGTAATTTGGGAAACAAAAAAAAGGCAAAACATGTTCAAAGCAAAAAATGGAAATCCTTCAAATGACACCTGATGCTAAATGTTAAATATAATTTATTCTAACTTTATGAAAATAAGAGAAGTAAGAAGCATGCTGAAATGCAAAGTTTTATTTGAAATGTTATGCTCCAGTGGCTGAAATAAGAAAAAAAATAATTCTAAAACAATTTTGTGACTTTAGTTCCACAATTATATGCATCATCTTTCAAGTTTTGATGGGCAAACTGAAAAATACAGAGCTGCTTTTAACACTGTAGCCCTAAATAGTAGAGCTGATAACAACAGCAGAAGCAGCAGGCATCAGAGTTCTGACTTCACCTAACACAAATGAATTTACAAAGTGTGAAAACTAAATGGAAAAATTACTCTTGCCACAGACAAAATCCAGTGCTGCATTTTGAAGTGTTGTGGGCATTCCTATTACCATAATGCAAAATATTCAGAAATATCTTCCTTACTATGCTGGTTTTGGATCAGATAGAGTTAATTTTCTTCATAGTAGCTAGTATGGAGGCTATGTTTTGGATTTATGCTGTAAGAAATAACACTGGGATGTTTTAGTTATTGCCGAGCAGCGCTTACACGGAGTCAAGACCTTTTCTGCTTCTCACCCCACCCCACCAGTAGCCAGGCACAAGAAGCTGGGAGGGGACACAGCTGGGACAGCAGACCCCAACTGACCAGAGGGGTATTCCAGACCATATGATGTCATGCTCAGCAATAAACCTAGGGGAAAGGTTGGCAGGGAGGCTGCTGCTTCAGGACTGGCTGGGTTGGCGGGTGGTGAGCAATTGCTTTCATTTGCATCACTTGTCTTTCTTGGCTTTTATTTCTCTCTGTTTGTTATTTTTTATTTTCATTACATTATTATTATTATTAATTATTATTATCAATTAGTAAACAGTTCTCATCTCAACTTATGAGTTTTCTCACTTTTACCGTTCTGATTCTCTCCTCTAATTCCACTGAGCTGAGAGAATGAGCGACTGTCATGTGCTTAATTTCCAGCTGGGGTTAAACCATGACACTTACTGATGATGGCTATCCTCAGTTGGATAAAACTTATTTACTGGGATCTACTGGAAGAGAATTCCCAAATCTCCATCTGCCTGTTGATGCTGAATAGTAACTGAAAACTGTCCAATGCTCTATAGTTTTTATAGGGAAAAGAAGTCCTCTAACCATCTTTTGGCCTCTAAAATAGCAGGTTCAAGCACATCAGCAATATCTTTCCACACAACAACATGAGTCCTATCAGTTGCTGTCTACTGTCCTGCCTGCCCAGCAATTTATTCCCAAAGAACTATGCACATCACAAGCTTCATACCTTGTCTGCAGAAGAAGCAGTCAGCAGTAGCAGGCATTTTTAACAATACTCAATATATACCACCAATAATGTTTTTCTACATGGCATTCCTTGAAGGGAACCATTTATGTTTCCCCTTTTCAAGTGTGACAGATGAAACAGAAGACCTGCATTTCATTTAGATTAAATTAGACTTCTGATTCTAGAAATGTCCAAAAGCATCAAATGGCATTAATGTTTTACGACTTTCCCCCTTTTAAATGAAGTCAACCTCATCTGTGAAAGCCACATCCAAGAACAGTTACTGGAGGTAAATCAGCCAACTACTAGCCGTGAACTAGTTTCATGTCTTGTCCTTGGTTATTAATTTCACATGTAGAGAAAATTTCACATGTAGAGAAAAATAAACTGGCTTCAGTAAGCTGTTGAAATTGCTTAGTTGTCTCTGCATTAGATAAGAGAAGGAATTTCTTCTTTCAATACATCTATGTTCACTGCAGCTTCCTGGGGCTTATTAACACAGCTGGAACTGCTCCAAGGTTAAATCCACAAGAAAGAAAATAAAAGGTTGGACAATTTTTCCCTTGTTATGATTAAGGTATTCCTAGTGAACTCCACTGTCTCAACACACACCTTCAAATTAAAACCCTTAGTATCTGAAAAGTGTTGGCTAGAAAACAGTAACATCATCTCACTGACAAACTTAAGGAAGGATCCTGTTCTTTATCTATAAGGAAAGCTGTGTTTTGAAACAAACAAACAAACAAAAACCACTGAATGAATACATGCCAAATATAAAATATTCAAATTACCCAACTCTGTAGATCACTATTTCTCAAGTTAATTCACAAGAAAGTACATGCAATATCAATCAAGGGAGTAAAGCTTTACCTTGTGCCCTAGGAGAATTGCATAAGGGACTACATTTTCTTATCAAAAATGTAAATATCCAAATGAAATACGTGCTGCTTCAGAAAAGTAGAATTTTTGCTTAAATCATAGCAGTATTTTTGTTACTACTACTACCATTACTGCTACCCACAGAGATGGGTATTTCCTTCCACATAAAATTATAAATTTTCTTTAACATTTTCTGGTTTCTTGATGAACATCTTCATCACATTATCACACTATTGGTTCTTTCGAAGAGGGCAGACATTAACAACTTCTCTGTTGAAAAGCCATGGTTCAGTCCACAAGGATATTACCCCCACCCCCCAAATTATAACGCACTAATTACAACAACAACAACAAAAAAGAGAACAAAGTTCCTGTAACATAACATGTTTGAAGAACAGGAGAGGTGCTTGAGGACTGGAAGAAAGCCAATGTCACTCCAGAGAACAACCCAGGAAACTACAGGCCAGTCAGCCTCACCTCCATCCATAGAAAGGTGATGGAACAGCTCATTCTGGATGTCACCTGCAAGCATTGGGAGGAAAAGAAAGTCATCAAGACTAGTCAGAAGGGATTCACCAAGGGTAAATCATGCTTGACCAGCCTGATAGCCTTCTATGATGGTATGACTGCCTGGGTAGATGAGGGAAGAGCAGTGGACATTGTCTACCTTGACTTCATCAAGGCTTTTGATGTGGTTCTCCCACAATATCATCATAGGCAAACTCAGGAAGTGTGGGCTGGATGAGTGCACAGTGAGATGGATTGAGAACTGGCTGGATGGCAGAGCTCAGAGGGTTGTGATCAACAGTCCAGAGTCCAGTTAGCCTGTAGTTAGTGGTATTCCCCAGGGGTCAATACTTGGTCCAGTCTTGTTTAACCTGTTCATCAATGACCTGGATGAAGAGACTGAGCACACCCTCACCGAGTTTGCTGATGATACCGAACTGGGAAGAAGGTTTGACACACCAGAAGACTGTGCTGCCATTCAGTGAGATCTGGACAGGCTGGAGGACTGGGCAGGTAAGAAACTAAGGAACTTCAACAAGGGCAAGTGTAGAGTCACTAGACGTGGGGAGGAACAACCCCAGGCACCAGTACAGATTAGGGGCAGACCTGCTGGAAAGAAGCACTGCAGAGAAGGACTTGGGAGTTCTGGTCGACAACAGGTTGGCCATGAGTCAGCAATGTGCCCTTGTGGCCAAGAAGACCAACAGTATCCTTGGGTGCATTACAAAGAGTGTGAACACCAGGTTGAGGGAAGTTATCTTCCCCCTCTACTCTGCCCTGGTAAGGCCACATCTGGAGTACTGTGTCCACTTCTGGGCTTTCCAGTTTAAGAAGGTCAAGGAATTACTGGAGGGAGTCCAGTGGTGGGCTATGAAGATGACTAGGGGCTTAGAGTACCTTTCTTATGAGGAAACAGTGAAAGAGCTGTTTATAAATATCTCTATAAATATCTCAAGGGTGGATGTCAAGAGGATGGGACCAGACCACCTTCAGTGGTGCCCAGCAATAGGATGAGGGGCAGTGGGCACAAACTGAAGCACAGGAGGTTCCATCTGAATATGAGGAGAAACTTCTTTACTTTGAGGGTGCCATAGCACTGGAACAGGCTGCCAAGAGAGTTTGTGGAGTCTCCTTCTCTGGAGACATTCAAGACCCGCCTGGACACATTCCTGTGTGGTCTACTTCAGGTGAACCTGCTTTAGCAGGTGGGTTGGACTAGATGATCTCCAGAGGTCCGTTCCAACACCAACCATGCTATGATTCTGTGATCCTTTAATGAAAAGGGATAGTTCACCCAGATATCCCCTCTACTACTGATCAAGAGCAGAGTATACCTGAATTTTCAGTCCATCTGAAATCAAAGTTCCATTCAAAAAATACGTATGTTCTGTTTCCAACACTTAAAAACACAAGATGAAAGAACTGAAAAGAGCTGTCCATATAGCACAGTTAAGGAAAAATACCTAGTGTTTCAATTTTAAAGCATTTTTAATGGAGTATATTATATTCTCAGGAATCTAGGGATAGTATGCTTCAAGAGCACTGAAACTCTTCATGAACTTCATAAACAATGAATTTTTTTCATTAACTTAGTATACATACAACTGATATTGCTTAAACACATACTATGAATAAAAGTAATATTTATGTATGGAATTTTCTTCTGAAGTTTCTACACCAAGCTTCATAAATAATAGTATAAAAAACTGAATAAATATAGGTAAGATTGAAATGGATAGCAAACATGCAAAAAATGTCATGGTGATTTGAATCACAAGCTTTCCCAATAAAATCTTCAGCCTTCAGAAAGTGCCCAGCAGCAATACAGTCCTGATAGCATCACCTTAGTTTGAATTATTAATGGTGTAGAAACCTAGTAAGACACTGCAATGCAAACATAATGTGATGCCCAAGTACATCTGGCTTTTGATTCAAACATAGATATTTTAAATTTCAACTGGCAATCCAATGGACCTGTGAGCATTAATGATAGTACTTAACTGGACTTAGTTATTAATCTAACAAAGATTTTTTTTAGCAGCCCAGATGCTTTTCTTAAGAAGGCGGCGAAAAAAGCTTTCCACAGAGCTGACACTTAAAAGTCTAATTAGCACAAGCTGCTCTGAAGAGAGTTCCAGACACTGACGATTTCCATGAAAAAAAGAAGTCTTGTCAGTCACCAGAGAATCAGCAGCCCTTAAACATGGTGGCAATCCAAACCGCAGTTAACAAACTCAAATGCAAACAGAAAAGCCTAGACATTTTTTTTTCTTTTTAAAGTGAAAGATATTGACAGTGATAACTATACCTTTATGTGTGTGTGTATAGATATACAAATGTACATAAATACTGATGTAAGGCATCAGAAAAACAAACAAACAAACAAGGATAAAAACCAGATCAGCCTCAGCTGCACTTTATGCAAAGCAGAAGCCTAACTCAAATTTTATTAACCTGTTGTGTTAATTTATGATATATGTACTTCTTAGAAAAACTAAGAGTTTCAGAAAAATACTTTATCAATATATGATAAATACGATTTTATCTTTCAGAATAGACTATTAAGCTTACTCTTCTCCCTTTAAACAATCTGCATCTTTTACTGCTCTGTATATATTATCTTCTCTTAGAATCATAGAAGAGTTTGGGTTGGAAGGGACCTTCTCTTGTTCTAGTACAGTCTTTCTGACAAAAGTGGTTATAGTCAAAAGGTCAGTTTGATCCATTACTATAACTTCCTCATGGCATGACTTGCACAAACTATTTTTCCAGATGTTTGTTTTACATGGCATAGAAAATTGTTTATAATCTTGATCTACATTTACAAGTCTAACTTTTGGACAGAAGTAGAAAAGTAAATTTTTAGGACTTACACAATAAAGACTTTGAGTCCTTAAATTACATGGGTAAATTATAAGAGTGCCTTATGAAAGCTTCAAGGAACTCTGCTATATGCAATCAAATAAGATGTGACTTTGAAAAGGAGACACCTCATTTCTTTGGCAACAAAACCGAGTGGGGCTTTCCAAAGTAAAGCAGAAGCTTGTTACTTAAAATGCCAGAAACAGGTTTCAAGCGGAGCACTAGCCATTTCAAAACAGCTCTCATCAAACACACATATAAACAAATTCATCTTGAGGATGTACTTTTCACCGATGCATTGGACAGGCATGACAGATACACAGTTTACTTTGAATGAGTATCACATGCCTCAGGTTAAGAGTAAGTGCCCATTTCCTACCATAAAACTCTGTTTCTGTAGGTTGACAAAACCCTTGTTACTCAACAGACAAGGTGGGGGCAGGATGTCAGTGAACACTGTGGTACCCCACAGGAAATATTTTTTACAACTCAAACTTGCTTTCTGTATTTTCCAACTTATTCTACAATTACACTTCTTTACAGGTGGGCAACGTGCCAGTGTTGTTTTGCAGCCTTTCAGGCTGTATTTGTAGCCTTCTGTATCAGCCCCTTCTGGAGATCATATTTTTTCCTGGGGAAAACACTATTTGTGTGACCTAGCCATTTCCAGTCCTTATGATATCTAAACATATGGCTTATATCCCATATCTTGGGAGATAGCTGTAGTGAAACAGGAATGAGAATTTACTCTTTACAGAGAAAAGCTTTTTATTATTGTCCATCACTTTTTTACATACATATAGAGCATAAAAAAGACCACTAGGAAGAAACATCTTTTAAAACATTATGCTGGATGCTAAAAAGCACAGCTTGAATTCTGCTTGTCTTTGATAGAAAGAACCCTAACTTAGTAGCTAAGCTAAGACTGCTGCTAATGGATCATCATAATAACTAGAAGATATGTAAACCAAATAATGTATTTTCCTTTTACTTATATACCTCTGTGATCAGATAGACTACCACTCCATATCGGCACCTACAGGTGTATAAAGTGTTACAAGGTGGCATGTGTGCACATGGTATGAAGGTTGTATATTCCTTTGACTAATTGTTTCTATATTTCTGTGTATGTACACATTTTTTTCCCTCCTCTTTTGATCCTTATTTAGCCCATCTTTCATTTTTTTTTTCCACACCTGCTTTACTTAAATGAACCTGTTTATATAAAATGTTTATTTAACAATAACAAAGCCAAAACATAACAGGAAAAAAGGACCAGGGTGATGTGCTTACAAAACTGAGGGAAGAATTTAGGGAGTGACTGAACACAGTGGTTGCTAAGAAAGCTGAACTTATCTCTGCAGAAAAGTGACTGGAAGGTTTCTTTTAGATAAATGCCTGTGTCAGTTCAGTGGATTAACTGCTTGAGTAAATATTTTCCCCTGAGTTAATCAAAAGAGTGTGAATGGCTTCTTGAGTTAGCCAGGCCAGCAAGTGGTAAGTGCACATGCGGCTCAGCCCAACAGAGTACAAATCTGAACAAATGACAAAATAAATTCTGAACAGAGCAATGGGCTTGAGTTGAGTTTAACTCACACATTCCTTCCCAGCATCTAGGGATGCCCAGCATCATGGTGGTGAGCATGTAAAAATCAGCAATCCAGCTGTATATTGCAATGGCTACACTGTGTTTGCACTGTCATTTCAGTACAGTGCCATATCACTCTGCTAAATCAAAATCCCATCCAACATCAAATTTCTTCAGTCAAGTAAATTTTCTTTTAAATATTAAAAACTGGAAAATCTAATAGAGCCTGGTCAGAGACTATTGGATTCTCATACTCACTTATTTCATTGCTAACCACAGAGGATATTCTTTCAGAACATGGAAGTAAAAGTAATATTGATCTATACAGCATCCATACAGAACTAGCCTTTTCTAAAATAAGTTTTATTCCCTATTCTTTTCAGTCTGAGCCAAGTCCTGTTTAGTTGCAGCAAACTAAGCTCGTGTCATATGGTAGCTCTTCAATCTGTCAGGAAGCAAATAGGACAACTATGAACATCTGGGATATGAAGTGGCTATCTGTGTTTAATAGTGCCACACAAAAGCCTGAGTGATGGAGGAATCCTTCAAAGTGGGAAATTCCCTGTGAAGTTCTTAAAAGAGAAAAATTATTCTTCAGATGCGCTTAAAAATGAATGTTTCATTGTAAAAGCATTTTTTGAGAAATAAAACACTTGATATATCAGAAAAAAAATCTTAGATGATTAAGCAGTCTGTCTGGTATTTGTCCATTTGAAAATCTGTAAGGACTAGAAGCATAGATTTACTGTGACAAGTATTTAAAAATAATTCTTTCACAGAAAGAGAGGAATAATAATATCAGAGTAGTACAAGAAATTACAATTTGAATACTTGCTAGCATAAAGAAACACAAACTGACCTCATTTTATGAAGATATTTTCTAATAATTTGTTACAGCTTTGCTATTCTGCTTAAATTACTTCATTTTTTTTTTTTTCTTTTTTAAGTGTAAGCACTATTTTAAACATACTTTTCTACAAACAATGTACAGAAAGACTCGGTTGATTTAAAAATACTTTAAATGTCTGGAACACATTAACAAATCCCAAATTTTTATTTTAAAGTATATTAAAAAAAGCCTCAACATTTAAGGTCCAGGGCCTTTGTCCAAGGAAACAGGAAGCACCATGCAGAGAACAGCTGATGTAAAGGTAGGCTTTAGACTTCCAGGGAAGCTACATTCAGTATAGGTACATTAAAAGTTCCCCTAGTTTTCAAGATTGGTTTTGAGGTAGTCTCTGTTTTCTAAATGGAAATTTTAAATAACTTCTATAACTTTAAAAAAAATTGTGCTGACCTTAAAACTTGAGATCATATATAATTTCAAGATGATTGTTTTTTGTAATGTTAAAAAAAAAAGCAGAAAATACTTATTACACTCTGACTTTAATGCAAATATTGTATTTTTTAAACTGCCTCTTGTCTCATATTCTGCTTCTGAGAAAATCTGACTCTCCCCATAAGAAATGGGATGAATAGATGTTATCCTGCAACATAAAATGGTCCAACTAGTTGTCAGAACTACTTACACTGCTTTGAAGTATTTCACTTTAAGATGTTTTAAAATACTATAATCCCACAAGTCTGAACACTTCAGTCAAAATATGTTAGCATCACAGAGTAAAACATATACTAGAGGTAATTCTGAATTATGTCACTCCATCCAAATAGTGAAAATATTCACCCAGGTGCTTGTCTCTTTTCTTGGTATCTGGGTTTCAACTCTCACATTCATAAAATGTGCAGCTGCTGAACTGGCCCCCATTTTCTGTACATCTATGGATATTGTAATCCCTTTGAATTCACTTCTTGTCTCATTTCATCAAATATTTTTTTTTTTTTCCTGAATATGTTTCCAAACCATGTGTAATAACAACTTCCCTTACTGATTTGATCTACTCATAATATATCACTGATGCTTTTCCTGGTCTTACAAGGCTCCCAGCCTTGACACCTTATTAAGCTGATTTTCCTGTAACAGAATTTCTTTCTAGTGCCTTCTTCCTCTTGTCATGGTACCATACTCTGTGCAACAAACTGATGCAAAATCACTCATGAGACCATATCATTGCCACTCTACTCACCTTCTTTAGGTCTATTATTTATTTCCACAACAAAATATGAGGAAAACAAGACTATCATTCTTTCTTTTGTAATTTATTTTGTTATAACCATGCTACGGAAATGACATTATGTGGTAGAAACATAAAATTGTTCCTTGACAAACAGTGCTTCAGCACAGTAATACATTTCCTCATTTTCTGCAATCTGAGTGATTCCTGTAAAATATTTCTCATATTATCATGAGATAATCAAGCAAAAAGTGATATGAAAGTGATTATTTTACTGTTGTTGAGACCCTACTTAAAGATAATCTTTAGGAATTTTTTCCCTTTTTTTAAAACATGGTGGGATCTGCATTCTCTTTTGTGTGAGACAAGGGGCAGCTAAGGAGATTGAAAGAAGTATTAGTCTGCTCTTTCTTTTTTTTTTTTTAGAATAATCTGTTACTCTATGGTGAAAGTTTTGAAGTTTGTGACCTTTAAGTTTTTCATGTGAATAAATTATACTTTGTCTCACTATGACAGAGATGAAAATGACTGATCTTGGGACCTCTCATAACAGACACTAGTAGCACACCTTCTAGGAAAAGTTAATTAAATAGCTACCTGTTCTTTTACACAGTAAACACTGTCTAGGTATGGATGGCTAACTTAACTACTATCTTTCTGATAAACAAGAACAAAGACAGAGCTATTTTGAGAAGAGTCTTCTATCACACCTCTTTTCAGATAAAATATTTTGATTTAAAATTACTACTGTTATCTCCAGATATCCATCCTGTATTCCATCTTTATTAGTGTAACTAAGCATATATTGGTTCATGCTCTATTAGCACATGTGATAAAAGTAGTTATGGGACCTAAGTAAGAGTCAGCACTAACAGATCAGCCTCTATCTGCACATTATGAGTTTCTTCAAGACCGTATCTCAATGTTCTTGCAACTGTTTCCAACTCCAAAATTCTTTTAGTTTGCTGGGATTGTCCTCAAGAAGTGTGAACTCTATGAAAGCAAGCTGAAAAAGCTGAGAGTATCTTCCAGAGAATCCATTCTCCGAACTACCATTGCAAACTCTGCAAGGTTCAAGGTAACCAAGAAGTAGAGGAGCCTCCTGTATCTCACATGTGCAGTGCTATATTCTGACTAGTCCCTGCTTGAGCAAGTTGAGTAAAGGATGACCTACTTCATGAGAAACTTATGTTTCAGTCAGGGTTGGGTAACATCATCCTGAGAACAACAAACCTTCAGTATAGACTCAAAAGAGAAATACAAAAGAACTTTTTGCCATTTAAATGTCACAAAAGGCAGCTATGATGTATATTCAAACAGAAAAATCTGCCCAAACACATTTAAATGAAAAGAGAGCCTTGGCCCTGTCCCTCTGTTCCTTCCTGCTTGTAATTGTGCAGCACTGTTACTTGTATTTTGACAACAGTTAGGTGAAATTGTATGGATCATCCACAGTTCTTTCTACAAAGATGGAGCTCCTTTTGTTCCCTCTTCAACCAAAGGACCCCTGTATCTGCCTACCCATTCCATTCTTCAAAATCCAGAGAAAAATGTGCATTCATTACATGGTCTATTTAATTCCATTATGTTGATGATTTTTTTTTCCATTATTTAGCTACAGGACACAGAAACTGATGCATTAGTCACAAGGAGCTACCTGGTCTCTCTGATTTTTGAAAACTTCCCAATAAAAAACAGTGACATTTTTAGTGCAAAATACTATACAAGGTTGACTATTCTATTCAAATACAATTTTGCATATGTTTCGTTTGAATAGATGAAAATACTATACACAGTTATTTCTTCCAAGAGCCAAATGCAAGACTAATATTAGCTAAATGTCTGGCTAGGTAGAGAACAAGTATACCTTACTCTACAGCCAAATATTTTACATGTTTTTAATTTGTCATATTTGACAGCAAATTTTATTTTTCATTGTTAAAATTTAATTGTATGCATAATACATGAAATGAGCAATTCTTTATACAAAGTTATACAGAGTATGTATCAGTATCATAGCATAGAAAGTAACTGATTATCAATGCATGACTATTTACAGTTGCCAACCCACACAATTTTATTATGAATATACACAAGATTTCATCTATATGTTTTTCATGTAAATATATGCTATAAAAGATAAAAACTGAAGTTGTAAAATCAAGGATACAATGAAAGATATTTTAAGAGCTCACAGATGCTTGGGCCTGATTCAGTTTTTCAACACTTTGGATGAATAAAATGACACAGGACATAATTCACTGATCAGTGCAGTGAAAAGGTCACTACATCACTTATTCATTTATCTCTTGCAGTCTGATTAGTTAAAACTGTCAATTTTCTCTTGGTGAAAGAATTTTTGCCAGCAGAGAACTGAGTTTAGTTAAGCCATGTCCACACTGTCCACTGGTTTGTGTCTCACCACCCTTTCACAGCCTTGACATAAGCATCTCTTGCATAGCATGGCAGTACTGCTCCGATGTTTCACTGGTTTTTCACTTTTAAATCTGGCATGCATAGCTGAAGGACTCATACATGAGGTTAGAACATACCCACTATTCACAAGACAAGCACAAATTCTTGTGATAATTAGCTTGCAATTTCCGGTTGTTTTCTTTAACACAAAGCAAATATGCACTATATAATATTACTGATTCTTTTCTCCTTACTTGGGTATCCCTCTGATGGACACAGGAGTTTTGGTTGCGAAAGAAATTAAAGTTCTGGCTCCAAGAACCAATATTCTAAATGTTATTCAGTGCAATGTTAAAATTATTTACATATAGTTAGTCTCTCTATATTTTAAACCTCTTTAAGACAGAATTTTAAATAGCACAGGTAAATTGAGCCTAAATACAGAAAAAAAAAACTAAATAAATAAATAAATAAATACCTAGATATGATGTAGTGCAATCTGTTGAAAATGACAAAATTATATTACATTTTCTCAGAAAGGGTATGGTTGCACGTGAAATTACAAAGAACTACAGTATTGTGGCATATTACAGAACCACTTACTGAGGTCAAGAACCAAATTCAGTAATTGAGCATGTAGATGACTCTTCTGGGACTTAATCATATGTTAAGAATAATCATAGCTTGTTGCCTGAAGGAGAAAGAGCATAACTGAATGTATCTGAACTGGAATGTGCAACAAGAAACAGACATGGGTCTGAATAGATGTAATATTTACTACTGTAATGTAAGAAAAAATAATTGCTAACCTCAGAGACAAACACAATATCCAAAAAAGTTTATTTCTTTAGTAACTGAGGGAAGATTGCAACTTCAAGATTATCTTAATTATCCTGTGTTTATTTTAAACAACTATTACACAAATACTGTTGAACATGACGACCATAAATACAAACACTATCAACAAACATACAAGATCATCCTGCACATCAAATTAGTAACATGTTAGAGTGTTTGATTCTCAAAAATTATTACCTCTTGAAACAGAACATCCACAGGCTAATGGAAGTTCAACACAAATGTCATAGAATTCCTCAGCATTATCTCAAATATATTTACAGATTTCATTGTAAACTTCTGAAATTGGATGTAAACATGAAAATTAACCTTACAGTCTTCCTAAGGACATTCAAAGGATCTACTGTTTCCTAAGACAGACTATTAGCACATACTTAGTAAGAAAGCAGTGACTTCTGTACCATAATCTAAAAAACAAAACAGAAAAGGTTGTTGTGTTTTGTTTTGTTTCCCTCCACCTTCAGCTCTCTAAAACAATTGGCTAACTACTTCAAAGTAAAATAAAAGAAAATAAAGAAACCGAAGGAATTGCCTGAAGCACTAAGTTCTTGATCAATTGCTTAAAGAAGAAGAGATTTCATTTTTACATATGGTAAGTAGTTAGTAATTAAAAGTAAGCTCAGCGATTATGAAATTTCCATCAGGAGTCCATTCAGAGAGATGTATTCGGTGTATACCCTACTACCGTTGAGATTAATTAAGCTTTAAACACCTCAAATGAAACACTGGAAAATAAAACAATACAGTGTGTTATAACCTAGTTATTTTGTGTCTGAATCACAACACAACTTGAAAACAAAAGTTCAGCTGTCTTGGCATGAAAACCTAGCTCTTTGGTCTCACTGGATTGTTGCCATTTAGTCCAACTCAGTAAAACGAGAGGCAAGGTGAGACTGCATCTTAACAGTTTTGCTAGAATCAAGAATCTTAATAATTTTAAAAACTGAATTAATATATCTAAAAGAGGAATGAAGTTGAGGCTTGCAATACCAGATGTCTGGATTTGATGACTAAGCACTTGTATTGTAGTCCTACATTCTTATGCTTTCCTGAGAAACTTCACTGAGGATGCATAATTCATTTGACATTTTGGACACATGAGGTAGACTAAAACATATTTATTTATTTTTATAGGTTTTTTTTTTGTTTGTTTGGTTGGTTTTTTTGTTTGTTTGGGTTTTTTTTTTTACATTTATTGGAATTCACATCTACTTAGGTGCTGCTTTGCTGCACTTACAGACATGCAACTCAAGAAAAAAAACCAAGTTTTGTTCTATATAGTGTAGAAGTCAAAATTTCCCTGAAGCTTAAAAAAATCTTGTGTATTAAAGGTATTTGCATACCAGACATACTGTGCTATCATATGGATACCACTTCCCAGGGCACTTTTGCATTTCTACGCTTCTACATAGTTCAAATTATACTAAATAAAACATCCTAGCAGTGCCACAGGAGAAATCAACATTCAAAAGCCACATGTGGACACTTGTTACTCAGGCAGTTGCAGCTTCTGGATACACATTTGAGCTACAGTACTTTTAACAAGAGGAAAAGATCATGAAGTAAAAGTAAGTGAGATCTTAAGTGAGATCTCTATGGCTAGCTGTTCCACAAATGCACTTAAAAGATGCTCCTGCTCTCACTGTATGATATGAGAAGTTGATGAGGCCTTCTAAAGTCAGCTGAGAGCAGTCTCACAGTCACAGGCCCTGGTTGTGGTGGGGGATTTTAACTTCCCTGATGTTTGCTGGGAGGACTACTCGGCCAGCCAGCTACAGTCTAGGAGGTTCCTCCAGTGCCTTGATGATAACTTTCTGATGCAAAGGGTGGAGGAGCCGACTACGAGAGGTGCATTGCTGGACCTCATCCTCACTAACAAGGAGGGTCTGGTTGAAGGGGTAAAGGTTGAGGGCTGCCTTGGTTGCAGTGACCATGAGATGGTGGAGTTCAGGATCTCCTGTGGCAGGGAAAGAATTGCTAGCAGAATCGCAACCCTGGACTTCAGCAGGGCAAACTTTGTCCTTCTCAAGCAAATGCTTGGGGAAATCCCATGGGCAAGGCTGCTTGAAGGTAAAGGGGCCCAAGATGGTTGGTTAGTGTTCAGGGACTGCTTCTACCAGGCACAAGATCAGAGCATCCTGACTCATAGGAAGTCAAGGAAGGGAGCCAGAAGACCTGCGTGGTTAAACAGGGAACTGCTGGGTAAGCTTAAGTGGAAGAGGAGAGTTTACAGACCATGGAAGGAGGGGTTGGCCACTTGGGAAGAATATAAGGCTGTTGTCAGAGAATGTGGGGAGGCAACTAGGAAAGCTATAAGGCCTCCTTAGAATTAAACCTGGCAAGAGGGGTCAAGGACAACAGAAAGAGCTTTTTCAAATACGTGGCAGATAAAACTAACACCAGAGGCAATGTAGGCCCACTGATGAACGAGGTGGGTGACCTGGTGACAGAAGATACAGAGAAGGCAAAGTTACTGAATGCCTTCTTTGTCTCTGTCTACTCTGCCAGAGGCTGTCCTGAGGAGCTCCGTACCCCTGAGGCCCCAGAGGAAGTCAGGAAAATGGAGTAGTTTGCCTCAGTCGATGAGGACTGGGTTAGGGAGCAATTAGGCAATCTAGACATCCATAAATCTATGGGTCCGGATGGGATGCACCCACAGGTGCTGAGGAAGCTGGCTGATGTCATTGCTGGACCACTTTTCATCATCTTTGCCAAGTCTTGGGAAATGGGAGAGGTGCCTGAGGACTGGAGGAAAGCAAATGTCACTCCAGTCTTCAAAAAGGACAAGGAGGACCCAGGTAACTATAGACCGGTCAGCCTCACCTCCATCCCTGGGAAACTGATGGAACAACTTATCCTTGGTGCCATCTCAAGGCATATCAAGGACAAGGGGGTCATTAGGGTCAGTCAACATGGCTTCACCAATGGGAAGTCATGCTTGACCAACCTCATTGACTTTTATGAGGACATAATCAGGTGGATAGATGATGGCAGGGCAGCCTTGACTTGAGTAAGGCATTTGACACAGTCTCCTACAGCATCCTCACAGCTAAATTGAGGCAGTGCAGTCTGGATGATTGGGTAGTGAGGTGGAATGTGAACTGGCTGAAGGGAAGAAGTCAAAGAGTTGTGGTCAATGGAGTGGAGTCTAGTTGGAGGCCTGTATCTAGAGAAGTGCCTCAAGGCTCAGTACTGGGGCCGGTCTTATTCAATATATTCATCAATGACTTGGAGAAGGGAATAGAGTACACTATCAGCAAGTCTGCTGATGACACCAAACTGGGAGGAGTGGCTGACATGCCAGAAGGCTGTGCTGCCATCCAAAGAGACCTGGACAGGCTGGAGAGTTGGGCAGGGAAAAAATGTAATGAAATATAACAAGGGCAAGTGTAGAGTATTGCATCTGGGTAGGAAAAACCCCAGCTTCCATTATAAATTGGGGAATGACGTATTAGAGTGGGGAGTAGGGGAAAGGGACCTGGGGGTCCTGGTGGACAGTAGGAGGACCATGAGCCAGCACTGTGCCTTTGTGGCCAGGAAGGCCAATGGCATCCTGGGGTGTATTAGAAGGTGGTGGTTAGTAGATCCAGAGAGGTTCTCCTTTCCCTCTACTCTGCCATGGTGAGACCACACCTGGATTATTGTGTCCAGTTCTGAGGCCCTCAGTTCAAGAAGGACAGGGAACTGCTGGAGAGAGTCCAGCGCAGAGCCACAAAGATAATGAAGGGAGTGGAGCATCTCACTTATGAGGAAAGGCTGAGGGAGCTGGGTCTCTTTAGCTTGGAGAAGAGGAGACTGAGGGGTGACCTTATTAATATTTACAAATATATAAAGAGTGAGTGTCATGAGGATGGAGCCATGCTCTTCTCGGTGACAACCAACGGTAGGACAAGGGGTAATGGGTTCAAATTGGAACACAAGAGATTCCACTTAAATTTGAGAAGCAACTTCTTCACATTGAGGGTATCAGAATACTAGAACAGGCTGGCCAGGGTGGGTTGTGTTGTCTCCTACTCTGGAGACATTCAGGACCCGCCTGGACACATTCCTGTGTAGCCTCATCTAAGTGTTCCTGCTCCGGCAGAGGGATTGGACTAGATGATCTCTTGAGGTCCCTTCCAATCCCTAACATTCTGTGATTCTGTGATTCTGTGCTCCTTTACATACATGTCAGTGGACATAGTATCATGAATCACAGCAAAAGAGAACATTGTACGAATGCAAAATTGCGTGTATTGTAAAAGCTATATGAATGGCTTAGATTATGTTACATATTGGAAATCTCCATAGGAAGTATTTTGCAGATTAAATGGTCAACCCAGTAATCTGAGTGTTAGCAATCTTACTGACAAAAATGATCTTTCCTTCACACAGGATATGTTTAGAGTATGTTCTGTTAAAGACAGGTTTTGTATTTTGGTATAAACAAACTCACTGGGCAAAAACTCAAAGCTTAAAATGCTCTTGCCATTTTTGCAAGTTTTATGTAGCAACAAGCTCAGAGATATGTCAGAGAACATGTTTGGTCTACAAAGTTTAACAGACTGCAGCTATGCCTTCAGTGGGAGAAACTTGCTGTGGTTGCTTCTCCTTATCCAGTATGTCTGTCCAACTGATCATGATACACTCAGAATCCCCCATAGCACCCTGGACAGTAACATTCAGAACAAAGAAGCAAATTTAACTGCACTAGTGATGAATATCAGAAAAAAATTCTGGTCACAGTGGTCAGCTGGAGGTCTAGATGTACATCTCCAGCTATAGGCGGCTTCAGTCAACAGGATTTTAAAATGGCCAACTCAGACAGTATTTCTTTACTTATAACACTTTTTTACTTATATCCAACGTGTGTGCAATGCTAAACTGTTCCAAAAAACAGATGTATGCACACCCATTATGAAACTCATATTTATAACCACCACTGATTTCATTCTCTAAGCAGGTTTCCTACATCTTCCTCTGCAAGACTGACAGGACTACCAGCTCCCCATCCCCAACCCTTCTGCTAAATAAAGGGGAGGACCTATATATAGGTTCTATACACCATTCTTTGTAGAAGTAGTTCCGGCCCACTGTCTACTTTCAGCCTTATCTGTCTTGTGGAGAAACCTGTTCCCAAAATGCATGTTATTGTTAGGAAATACCGTAGATCACAGACCCCAGGGTTTATGGATTCCTGTTTGCCTTAACTGATCAGAAATCTCCCTTGATACCTGCAAGTGTCAGCAACTGAACAACCTACAGTATTGATTTGGAACTGCCTTAAGTGTATTTCTTCCACAATTGTGCCTCAACAAAAGAGAAGAAACCAACATAGAAAACCTTTCTAGTGAATATAGACAACATAGGCCTTTGTTCATACCTTCTAGAAAAACAGACATATGCTGCAGGATCCAGTTCTGACAGTGGGGAGGGCCTGGAAGAGGGGGGACAGACTCCCCTTGCTTCTTTATCCCAGTTAAACCAAATATGTCCATTGCAAACACATGGCAGCAGCTCTTGCCTCCTTTCCCTGCCTCTGGAGAAACACCAGGCAGGGTCCAGTAAATCAGACCTGTCTAGCCACAAACCAGAACCCAAACACATGAGCTGTCAGAGGGGCAGAAAGGCTAACCCTGCGTACAGGGCTCACATCCCAAGGGCTCCTGTTCTGCAGCACACAGGTACTTGAACTATATTTAAATTAGCAACATAAGTGTCCGCAGCATAAGGCTCAGCATTACAGAGTTCACCCCACTTCTCAGCAAACTGTTCCCACTCCCCCAGCCAGTGAGGCTAAGGGCAGATACGCAAGACTGTAACAGAGGCATTTTCTGGATGAGGGGAGGGATAACAGATGGATACAGATGAGAAACCACAGGGAATGAGAATTCTCAGGTTTACTTCTGCAGTGCCGCTGCCCGTGTTCTGTGCAAATGCTTTGGCTGCTTGTTCATTGGTAACAGGCCCTACACATTCAGCTTCAGTACTTCCAGCATTAACCTCCACAGCCTGCTCAATTCCCTACTTCTGTTGTACCTCTTAACACATAGAGCTGGACTAAAAATTTGGCCCTGCGGACAAGTTTAGGAGGAAAAGACCAAGTTATTCGTATTGAAGATCTATAGCTTTCACATTAGAAAAGTAAATAAATGTATTTTTGGCATTTTGCTAAGTTGGATGGAAGATGTGTTCTTTCACTTCATTTTGGTTTGTGGTCTTTGTTTTGTAGATGTTTGCCTGAGTCCCTGATGGTCATTATTCGTATCCACACTATTTAGATCCCTTCCAACAGAATGAAGACCTGATGGCACCTCAATTTTCCACTATTGTTTTTATCTCTGCAACACTAGCTGTTACCCAAGTTAGAAATTTATCATATAAAATAATCAAGACAAGAGCTTTTAAGGGAGTTCTGTTCAGAGATTGCAATGTCAGCATTGCACTAGAAAATGCTTTCTAGTAAACAGTTTAGACGGAAACACGTTTTTGGGAAACAATGTTCTTATAGTTGATTAGTTGATCTTTTAACTGAAAACAGTATC
The DNA here is from genome assembly GCF_964273445.1 of Streptopelia decaocto. Lineage (NCBI taxonomy): Eukaryota > Metazoa > Chordata > Aves > Columbiformes > Columbidae > Streptopelia > Streptopelia decaocto. Next base: position 36,217,607 of record NC_138657.1, read on the forward strand.
TGAAAATATTGAAAATACAGTATTGGGTTTTGAAGGTAGGGGTTTTTTGTTTGTTTGTGGTGTTTGTTTGTTTTGTTTTTTAGAGGAAAACCTGTTCTTTCTGAAATCAATGAAATGCTGGGGACCCTGTTTTTCATAACTCATCAGAAAAGCTCCACTTGCTATTCCTGAAACATCCTATTACTTGGGAATTTCAACCAGGACTAAAATTATAAGGAAATGGTATCAGCTTTAAAGGAAACGTGTTTGTGCAGAACAATACAAGTGTCTCAGCTGTAAGTATTTAAAGCAAAGAAGCCTCTCACTGCCTCAGTAAGAAGATAGTATTGAAACAATCAGCTGAGGTCACTGTATTTAAGGCAAACACTATCTTCAAAATGTCTCATAATTCTGACATAGTAGGTCACGTGGAACTCAATTTAGACATGCTAAGAAAATTCCTGACCTTCCTTTGGCAGACATATATTTTTTTAAGTGAGCGCTGTAAAAAGCTTACAGTAACTCAGCATCAAAATACTACTTGTTTGTTTTCCATTTTGTTGCAATCAGTGTTACTAGGACATTTCACTAGCTATCATAAATCTTTCTAAACATTAAATATAGTCACAATATTTTACATCGCATGTATTGGACTTTTGACAAGGGATGAGAGAAGATATTACCTAAAGAATCAGATAGTTTAAGAGAAGGGATAATAGAAGGATTCAGGTGCTTAGCATCTGATATCTGGAATGGTCTATCTTCAATAAAGTCTTTTAGAAAAAAAATAACAAAACAAAAACTAACAGCAGAAACTGCAATTTATACTCACTATAGGATAGTATTACTAAATCTACAGCTTTCAAATAGTAGAAGACTTTGTTCTACAAATTATTTTCAAATTATACATGCTTTATGGATAAATTTACTCGGAGCTCTATAACTTACAATGATATGACAGCATACAAAAATTTTTTATTTTCTCAGAAGCCATGTCATAGGCACCAGAAATGCAGACAATATAATAGGCTGAATGAAGAGAAAGAACATGTTGGATTTCCTTCCTGATTTTCTAACTTGCTAACTCACTGATCTGTGGGGGTCATTCAGCCTGCCAGTATCTCCAGCTTGAGTAACTATGCTCATTCCTATGCTTTTTGAAATGACTATGCATCCCCGAATACTTCCAGGGCATCAGAATCTCTCAAGAACACCGCTAGAAACTTTCTATCAGTCAAAACCTACAACTTCAATGCAAATAGTGAGCTGCATGGCAGCTGTAAACATTAAAAAATTAAAGACTTAATTTTCTGAAAGTGGACAACTGAATTATTTCTTAGATTTTTTCAGAAACTCATTGAGACATCTGCACTCATTTTACCTGTCTACAGCACAAGAATAAGAACAACATTCAAAACCACCATGAATTTAAAAGATAGTTCCCTTTGACTAAGCTAACAAAACCTGTTTGGAGGACAGAAATGGCATGATTCCAAAAAAGAGTTGTCTTCTGGGTGAAAAAAATATTGGACAATTACACAAAGAAGCCTATTTATTTTTTTTTTAATTGGTTAAAGGAAACTTAATTTGTGTATAAACAACCTCATATTCTTCTACACCCAGAGAAGCCCTCTGTTTGTTTGAATCATAGTAGTCTCTAATGATCATTCAGTAAATAAAGTCTGAAACTTCCCTCTCTTTAATCTACAGAAGAGCTATGAGAATCAGTGGTGATGCAACAGGATCTCACTTCTGTACAGCAACAGGGGTCAAGGGGCACACACACCAGCAGTACAGCAGGGAAAAAAAAAATAAATAAGAGTGCTGCAGTCAACCAACCAAAAGAAGCTCAAGAAAACACTTGGGTACAGTCAATTTTGACCCTAAAACAATTGTCTTGTGGTTTTCCACCCAGAAGGAATTTGACAAGATCTGTGACAATTCACAACACTGAAATTAGAATAGCTTAGCTGAAATGATTTGACCTGGGCTGACTGATACCAATGAGAGTCTAGATTATTGTTTTAGCAAAACATGAGATTAGTCAAGGAAGGCATCCATTTGAGTTACTCTGGATTTACAATGTGAAAGTAACCCCACAACTCCTCTGGCTAGACCAGAGCTTTCCAAACACTTATAGTAATAGTATACTACTTAATATAACTCTGAAAAGCCTAAAATAAAGACATTCTACTTTCTAAACTCCAATACACTTTGGGAAATAGGATAAAATTGCAGCACTAATTCTTCTATTTCTGCCTACTTTTCAAAACTATCAAATATGAAGTGTTAATACATTTTGTGCATGATCACCAAGATAGCCAGAATTTTGTTTCCCTGATTAAGAATGTAAAAATCAGACATGAAACACGGTTTTTGTCCTTATGGAAAAAAAAAAATCTTGTATTTGTCCACCTTAAATGATTTTGCAAAGCAATATTTGGAAGATTAGCATCATGTATTTTATTTCAAAATCAAGAATGAAACGATATATTTCTAGGGAGTTTTGACACATGTTTTTGATTTTGAGTAGATGTTTTTTTCTGGTTATCAGAGTTCTTAGTTAATGTTACCTTTAAACCATTAAATCTTCATTCAAATCATGTGGTTATTTTAAGAGACAATTAAAAAGTACTAATTAAAGAGTGCATAGATCTGTACTTGGAGGAGAACAAGACTGGAAGCACAGATAAATGTATGGTTTGCCACCAAAATACATCAATACTTTGTTTATAAAACAGAATACTCACACTTATGCAATCTGGCTTAAGTTGGTACTCACGTGCAGTGTGGAAACTGTGAGTCTTGGAATTTCATGAATAAACAATAAATCCAGTATTTGCCTGTTTAGTATCCATCACTGGGAAGAACAATGATCCAACATGACAACCCTTGCCAATAATGAGGTCCATCCTGTAAATGTTCCTGTCTCATGATTTTCATTTCTGGATTGTGTAATGTGTCACAAAGATCACCTTGACTGCCTCACGTACACGTACAGTTATGTTAACATTTCACAGAGAATTGCATTATTCCATTCTTTATGGCAGACAAAAGTCTGTATTGTGGTGTATTCTTTTGGGGGTTTTTCAGAGGAAGGAGCGGCAAGCCCTGTACAGTTGGGAATTGTAGAGCTGATGCTACATTAGCATTTCTCCTCTCCTTTCTTTGCCAAGTTCTATAATTTACAGCATTTAAATATCCCTGGAATGTGCTGTCTCCTTTTGCCTATAAATATGTTGCGTGAAGATCTGTAGTAAGATCTAACTGCATTTCCTTACCTTTCAATGAACTCTTACTCATCATCTAAACTAAGACTAAAAATCACCATTCGGTTTTCCTAGGGAAATCAAAAGTAAAATATGTCAAATTGAAATCACCATCTATGTAACATTTCAGCAATTTTGTGTATAAATTTGCAGTCCTAAAAATATTGACATAATATATCCATGCCAGTAAGACAATTTAAAAATTCTCGTCAAGAGAAATGCACAAAGTTCTCCCTAGTTTTTGAACACTCTTCCTTAGATCAGCTCACAGATGACAGTTGACAAGAGGTTCAGAAAAAAACATTATCTTCTTCAGAGTGAGCATGGGCCCATAGCACTATGTGGAAAAAGTGGAAGAAATAATACCCTGAATTTATGGAAAGGTGCTATATTTATCTGGAACACTAATGATTAAATTTATATAATAACTGATGAAAATAATGACCTTAGCTTTTGCTGCACAACTGTAGCTATATGGAAGAGTGACACATATGAACAATGTTTCAATTCCTGAGGAAAAGTCTAAACAACAATACTCAGAGTGGGAAAGTTTACAATAGCCATTCCACAAAATGCCAAATCAGACTCTCTGCTTCATTTTGCTTATCACTACATTAAGACTGCAAACTCTTTACTTCCTCTGTGCACTTATCATTAATGCACTGCCTCATTTTCAAGTTTCATCCAAGGTTCTTCATCAAAGAAATGTGAATGACTGATACTTGATTCAGTTCAATCTTATCTCATTTAAAATTCCATGGACAAATTCAGAGAAAAATAGTCACTCTATTACCTCCAAGGTTCAACCAAAGAAGAAATATTTTTCATGGAAAATCCTTTAATACATTGACTTCATCTGTGAAATCCAGACAGCAGCTTATCCTGACTTAGATATACTGGAACTACTCCACATTGGATATTCAGTTTAGATCAGCATGAGATGCTGAAAACTTCTCACATCATTTCTTCTTTCAGTGAGAAGGAAACATTTTTCCACTTACGAGACAAAAATAAGTACCTCTGAGCACCAAACACTCATACAAAATTCACTTAAGACCAAGATACTGATTAGTTGAAGAACACTATGAATTCTTAACCACTAACTGCTGTGAGAAACATTCCAGTCTTCATTTAGAAGGATTCTTTATTGATATCCACCCCACAGACATGCTCACATAGACTTGGGATGATACAGTAATAACAGAAAAAAGACTAGCAAGAAATGAGGCAATACAGTTCACATAAGAATTCTCTCCAAACCTTTGGCACTGAAATTAAACAGAAAAGAAAAAACAGAACAGAAAAGAAAAATTATCTACTTCTATACTGAATAGGGAGCACGATCGTGACAATAATTAATAGTCCATTACTATCAACCTAATCTTACTGAAATTATTTAGGTTTTGAGTATTTGTATTTACATATAGAACTGCTAAAGACTTCCATTAGCCAAAGAGAAATTCTAGGCTAAAAACATGCCATGACATCCTTCATTTAGTGTCATGGCATCTTTTACGCAGAAGTATGACCATACAGAACAATTGCTACCTTGTGCTATGTCTTCCACCAGACCTTCACACTGAAAAACTGTTTTCCCAAAAGGGTGTGAACTAAATTAATGACTGTTGATAGAAAAAAATCAGTGCAGCTAGCACTCACTTTAATTGAAGATGTCAGAATATGCCTTGCATCCTGTATTCTTCTGAAGTTACATTGCTCATAAACACTGTATCATTCTACTATATTTACATTATATTCTTACAGAAACATTTTTTAAACATCAGACATATTCTAAACAAAGATAAATTCACTGCATAAAAAAAAAAAACACCAAACATAAACACATTTGTTTAGCTTAATATTCTGAATTAAGAATATTAAAACCATTTGGTACTAAACTGACAGTGAAAGATCAAAAAGTTTTCAAAGTTTGCTCTATGAATGAGATAGAGATATTGTACTTAAACATATTATTTTGCTAGATGCATACACAAATGCAACAAAGTATTATTGGCAATTTAGATGTATTTTGCATTTTAGCTAGTTACAGCTGTCCATCACAGATGCTACTGTCATCTTATAGCTTCACATCTCTATTTATGTAACACTTTATGATGTGGTTTATACGCAGAGTCTCTTATGTTTATTTACTTACCAACAGTATCACATGGTTCGTCTTTATGTACACAGAAATCCTTCCTAGAATTGGGGGGAAAAGAAAAGTGTTAAGCAAGCCAAGCTGTCAGACTGGTAATGACTGTGTGACCTATTTACAAATATTTTGTATGGCTCAATGAATAAATAGAGAACATCATTATCTCAACAAAGAGAGTGGGGAAGCAGAGGTCAGAATTACCCAGAACACTTCAGTTTATTTTCAGAACAGATTTAGGAGAAGTCAAGTAGCAAATCATGTACCATATATTTAAATTGCATTGTACCTAATTTATGGGTTTTTTTACTAATGTAAGTATATCGAAATGTAACAAGTGTAAAGTTAATTTTTCTTTAATTTGAAATGAAAAAATCTTCATTGCTTAATATCAGGTCCAAAAGCAGTGTTGTAATCCAGCATTTAAATGAGAGAGACAGGCAGAGTTTTCCTGCTAAAAAGTTGTCCTGGTTTTGGCTGGGATAGAGTTAATTTTTTTCATAATATCTACTATGAGGCTGTGTTTTGGATTTGTGCTGGAAACAGTGTTAATAATTTCAGGGATGGTTTTGTTCTTGCTGAGCAGTGCTTACATAGCCTTGAGGCCTTTCTGCTTCTCACACCACCCACCAGCGATCAGACTGGCAGAGTACAAGAAACTGGTGGGGGACACAGCCAGGACAGCTGACCTCAACTGACCAAAATGATATTTCAGACCATAGGATGTCAAGCTCAGCATATAAAGCTTGAGGAAGAAGAAGGAAGTGGAGCACATTCAGAGTGATGGCTGTTGTCTTCCCAAGTAATGATTACTTGTGATGGAGCCCGGCTTTCCCGGGATTGGCTGAATACCTGCCTGCCCATGGGAAGTAGTGACTTAACTCCTTGTTGTACTTTGCTTGCATGTACAACTTTTGCTTTACTTATTAAACGGTCTTTATCTCAACCCATAAGTTTCCTCACTTTCACTCTTTTGATTCACTAGCCCCTGGTGGGATGGGGAAGAGAGTGAGCGCCTGCGTGGTGCTTAATTTCTGGCTGGGGTTAAGACAGAACAAAACAAACAAAGTTAAAGTGACTAATAGGAATCCGTTCTGAAGAAGCATTTCTGCTAAGGCATCACATTCTAGCAGTGGAAGACTTACAAATTAACTCAGTGGGAGAAGACTATCCTATCTCCAACACAGATTTCAGTTCAGCCATAGCTCTATAAATAAAACTGCTGAACTGCATGAAGTGGAATATATATTTCTTCTCTGTGTTAAACAATATCTGCTTGGGATTAACTTTAATTTCACATCGATTTTATCTGTTCTCAGAGACACAGAACAAAGGTATCAAGAGAGTAAAGGAAAAGCTTTGTTTCACTGTGATGTTTATAACTTACATTAATTTTTTATTTTAAGTAAAAATTGGGATGCTGAGGTATGCACGAACTGGGCAGGGAGGCAGAGAACCAACAGGGAACAAAGAGCAACAAAACAAACACGTATAGCATCTAAGCAAAATACAATGTAGTTACCTGAACTTCCTTCTAATATGTATAAAGAAGTTTCTGTTCTTTAGCTGTACCACAGAGTAATGGTCTCTGTTTTTAAAGAGGGAGCATATGCACCAGAAAGATTTAGTTTTGATATTCTGGCTATGAAGCTACACAGATATACACATGAACTGATAAAGATACAGACAATATATACACTCATTTTCCAGGAACAAAATGCAGGAATTGTTTGGTGTTCGAGATAAGAAAGTAGACTAGTGATACCTATGATTTTTACAAATGCAACTGCTCCAAGAGTTTTTTGTTTGTCCGTTTGTTTCCCACAGACTATTTCCACAGAGTTATTTAGACCCAAAAGAAATCTCAAGTAGTTGGCAAATTTCTAACACTTGTTAAAGGCTACACATCCAGAGACACATGATAATATAGCTTTTGATTCTCTGTTAACCACTGACAGCTAACTACGGAGTAGAAAAGCAAAACAACAGTGCTAGAAACAAATCTTGCAAATAAATTGATAAAGAAACTCTGGGAATCCACTTAGGAGAGCCCTGGAAGTTGAGCCAAATATTGTGAACAGGAAACTATAATCAGATCAGAAGGAAGTTTTTTAATATTTTTCAAACCTGTAAAAAAAATTGCATTAATGCACTGGGTTGTAACGCAATTCTTTGTTTTGTGCCATGTGACACAAGGGACTTACCGTTTTGTTAAGTAATGTGACAGAATGATTAGAAATATAGGACTTAACGTTGAAGCAAGAAAACATGTGTAAAGGCAACCTAAGGACATAGTGTGTTTTCCACACACACTCATCTCATACAAGTACCATAAATATTAACCAACGTAACAAGTGGAAAAAAAAAAAGAAAGAATACATTCAAATGTACAAGAATACCATCTGACATTCTAAAACTGACAATATCCAAGAGGTTTCTGCTTATTTAATAGTTTTGTTCTCATACACTTACAGCACTTTTTTTGTTTTGCTTTACCTTCTTGGCTGACTCTGACTATGGTTATGTTATGTATCCAGAGTTTCATTATGGGACTTGGGGGAAATGGTAATGCTATGATTTGGCAAGAGGGAAGTACAATAAACCATTCTTAGTTCCTGATTTACATTGAAAGAATGTAAAAGCTCCTTTAATGTTCAAGAATATGAATACATTACATACATTTGAGACTAGGCTCCTTAGTAAAGATGTATAGCTCTAGCTAGACCTACCAATGGCTCTCATTGAAATCATTCTCTAATTCCCACAGAGTAACTTAAATATTCCATCATATTATATGATGTTCCTGTGTGTATATAACATACATACACACATACATATATATATGTGTGTGTGTGTATATATATATATATATATGCCTCGACACATTATATGTGGAATTGGCATACTGAAACTACACAAAGCAAAAGAAATTATATGGACCCTTCAGAGGAAGATAAGGTATAAAATAGAGCAATAAAGCACACTAAAAGGCCTTTGTTTTTTTCTCCATTCTCTTAGCAAAATAGGGCAAAGATATTAGCATTACCATTAATGTATATAGAAGCTCTTGTGGTGCAAGTTATTAACCAAGTTAAACTGAAAAGCAAGAAATGGGTTAAAGAACACCAGATTTCCCTTCTAACCAGTATCCAACACACAACTTGCATTACTCTAAATGGTTAGTTTGAATGTACATGGAAAGGAAAACAGGTCCTTGTTCAAGTACAAGAAAAGAGGAGCTTTCATGAGATTTAGGACTGACTTCTGAGCTTGAACAAGTTGGCTAATCCTAGAAAATAATTCTAAGCAAGAATGAGTAACGACCAACCCATTATTTGTGAAAATTACATTTAGTTAGTGCGCTTTTAATCGACTACATAAAGCACTATGATGGGCCTTCACAGAAGGCTCAAAGTCACAAAGACTAACTATCCAATTTACAGATATAAACTATAAACTCACTATATTATCTTTGTTGTCTGGTTCCCACATGTAAACTAGGCACATACATATTAACTAATAAATGCACTTTAAAAAGTCAATTTTAGAGTTAACGAACCACAAATTAAATTATACATTTATCATCCAGTTGGGAACCTAAACAAAGTGACAATGTTACTATCATAAATGCTATTTTGGAAACTATTCAGTATTTTGAGCATAAACATTAAATGCACTGGTATGCACTGGGCAGTGTATTTTCACAAGTCAGGAAATACTATATTGAAATAATTTAAATAATTCACAGATCACTCAGGGCCTGTAAAGTTGAACTGAGATTAAAAAGGACAATATAAATAGGTTCTTCTAAAGTTCATGTTTCAGGCACACTAAAAAATAACAGTTCAGAAATGTGATAAGTGAACTAATAATTGAACCGAATGTGTAGCTAACATATGAACACAGATATAGAAAAACTAGGAAGCCAAGGAAGGTGTTTTTGAGTGGAGCCAAACAGAACCTAGACTCAGTGATAGCATTAAACCATGATCTCAAAAAAAATCATAGAATCATAAAATGTCCTGAGTTGGAAGGGACCCACAAGGATCATGGAGTCCAACTCCTGTACCTGTATTTGACAACCCCACAGTTGAGGGTGTGTCTGAGGGTGTTGTCCAGTCTCTTCTTGAACACTGTCAGGCTTGGGGCTGTGACACCTCCCTGGGGAACCTGTTCCAGTGCTCCACGACCCTCTGCATGAAGAACCTTTTCCTAATGTTCAACCTAAACCTCCCCTGGCACATCTTCCTGACATTCCCTTGAGTTCTGTCACTGCTTGCTACAGAGAAGAGTTTGGCACCTGTCCCTCCTCCTCCCCTTGTGACGAAGCTGTAGCCACCATGAGGTCTCCCCTCAGTCTCCTCCAGGCTGAACAAACCAAGTGACTTTAGCTGCTCCTCATATGGCTTCCCCTCCAAACCCTTCACCAACTTTGTAGCCCTCTTCTGGACACTCTCCAGTAGCACCCAGTATCCTGTGTTGCCCAGAACTGCACACAGTGCTCCAGGTGAGGCCACACCAGTGCAGAGCAGAGCGGGACAATCACCTCCCTCACCCAGCTGGCAATGCTGTGCTTGATGCACCCCAGGACATGGGTGGCCCAGAGAGCACTGCTGGTAAAGTTTGAAAATTAAATGAGTTCTTGTGAAATAAAAATAGGAAGGAACACAAATCAATCTTTAAAGATGGCTCATCTGGGTAACTTTTATTTTAATGTAGCAAAAGCTGGACCCCCAAACTTGATATGACATGGCAACAGCATGACGACAACAAGAAAATCAGCATTTGAAAACAGACAGTAGGACTGAACAGCATCCTTGTATAAAGATGGAGTAAAATATCAGACGTGGCACCAGTACAACCATTTACATACTACTGTGTCCAATTTTGGCATTTATGCTTCAAGAACAATTTGAAAAATAGGAAAAGATCTGGAAAGAGCCGAGAGAATGATTAAATGTCTGGGAAACAGACTTAAAACCTCTCTAAATTAATCTAAGAGAAAGATGAGTTGTGACTTGAGAACAGCCTACAAGTATTTATATAGGGAGGAACTTTATAACAGCTCTTCAGCAGCAAATGGTACAAAGAGATCCACGGCTGAAAATTGAAGTAACAAAAATTAGAAATAAGACACATTCTGAAAGTAAACAACTGTGGCAATGTTCTACTTTAGAAAACAGTTAATCTTCCTTTATTTTAAATCTTTGTCTCAAGACTATCGAGCTTTCTTTTTCACCAAGAAAATAAATGTTAAAATAACTGACTCAATTTAATATTAGGGCCTTGCACTAAATAATCAGAGTTTTAAAATGAAGTTTAGGCTCATATAATGCTATGCAATAGATTTGCAGGAGTGAACAGAACATACGTAGCCTGAGTACTAAAATTCTAAGAAATAAGCTGACATAAACAGGTAAATTCATGTAGATTTTTCTCACATGTATTATCAAAAGCATTACCATGTCACAGACTCAAACACCTTGAATTTAGGGAAGAAAAAAAACACTATCAAAACAAACAGATTGGGATGACTTAAAATTAGAGGGATTTTTAAAATACACAAGATAAAAATACATGTCTTAAAATTAATGTGCCAAATACAGAAGATTGTGCTTTTTTAAAAAAAGACACCTTTGATTGTAAAGTGTGCTCTTTTCACATTTCTGTGCTTCCTTCTGCATCTACAATCCTATTAATAAATAATTAATGGTAAGGACATCTGAGATTCTCATGAACTTCCTTGATGTCTGCTGTTGATGTCAAAAGAAAAACAGTAAACGCAGCAAAACTTTGAAAAAATAACAACAGTTGGCAGTATTGAAATTACAGTGATGAAAAAATATCACTATGAAGACAAAATTAAGAATAATTTCATCTCTCACCATGCACTTGCAAGAAATCATTTTTCCAGAGCTGAGTTTCACTAGAAGTTTAAGGACACCAGTAGCAGCTTAATAACCCAATCTCTATTGCTTTACATTTCAACAGTTTCATACTCTCAAACACTGGAATCTTTTTGGGTAATTTTAGTTTCCATGCAAGTGCACAGTGTCCCACCTGTGGCTTCCTTGTGGTGTCATTTTTGGTACAAACCATTCTCATCAGAAATGTGGTAAAGAGAAAAGTCAGGAAAATAATTGTACTTAATGTATGCGTTGGATGGTAATAGCAATGCTTAATAAATTCTTGTCCAAGCTTTGGGGAGAGTTCTGTAAGGCTGGGACGATTGGAAATGAAACAATATTTACGAAGTCTAAGTGCTTTCTATGCCATTGTCTACTTTTACAGAATGAGGAACTTTCTTACAGTGAGGATGACTTGCAGTACTGCTTCAATTATGTGTCACCTAGAGGAAAGGGATTTCAGATACTGCATATCAGTATGTATAAATAGCTGATATAAACTGTGAACATGGAATATCACTGTCTATGTGATGAATATTAGGAGAATCAGAAATCTACTTTCTATGAGAAGCACATGTGAAAATGGCAATTCTGAGGAGGAGAACACAGAACTTGATTTTTTAAAATTATTATTATGACTTTTGTATTTACATATTTTTCTAAAAAACACTGTGACAGAGATTGATCTATGCACTGGAAAAGCAGCATGATGCATAATTTTTAAGTGAAGGCAGATTCTGCCTCATTCTTCTACCCTTTTTTTTTCTTTGTAGATATACTCTGCAGCTTTCATTACCTTGTTTGCAATAGGGGCAACATAAGAACTTCAGTGTCATCATAGAACAACTGTGGACGCCATGGACCTCTTCCTGCCATATTTTCAGTTACCTAATTCAGGTAAGACAACCTATGCAGATAACAACTGGTAATATAATCTCAGTGGCCACTGGCATTGGGGCTTATCTCTGTGCACTCACACACTGTAACTTAAACGGCATGGATGCTGATGTGCTATGGTATAATTTTTCTTCTAAGTACTTCTTGATATGTGTATCTCTAAAGTAATAGGGCTAATTTATAACTGTAAATCAAGTAGTTTTATCAAGAGAATCAAAACAATTTCTGTCTTAATTCTTCTTATACCTAACCTCCCTGGAGATCATTTCTAAATAGACTATTTAAACTTTTTCTTTCTGTCTTCTTTTTACTTTATGGCACCATATTTTAAACATGATATTACTTCATCTGGATAAGTCAATTTTGAGGGAAACTAAACAAAAAGTCACAGGCTGAAATAGGACTACAGTAAAGTGAACTAAACAAATCAGTAGCAGATTCATATGTATCATTACAGCCTGTTTGGGCAGCAGAGAAAGTTGTGAGGAGAAGCCTGTTTTGCTTTCTGCTTTATGTAACAAATGCAAAAATAAGTTTTGAAAAGTACCTTTTTCAGGAAAAGGCTATGATGGCTCTTTGACTATTGAATAAGTCTTCTATCACACACACACACATTATGTTCTTTGTAGCTAAGCAATAAAATTAACTCTGCAGAATGCTCACTACTTCATTTCTAACTATGTTAGTTACTAGACACAACTGGCATATGAAAGCAGAGGAAAGCTTTTTCAAAGCACTCTTACTGTTCTATTATCACGCAAGACAAAAAAGGAGGTGTTTTAGGAGGTCTGTCAAAGAATGTGTTAGATAACCAAAACTACATTTTTACTTGAAAAATACCAAACAGTTGGTGCTCATTATTTCTCTCAACAAAGCAGGTCTGCTGGTCCAAGCCTCTTTGGAACTTGTGACAAAGGAGCTTTTTCTGTGTTTCCAAAACAGAATGAGACTGAATTAACAAAATAGACAAGTGAAGCCACACATGCAGCTAGCTATACCATAAACCTGATGGTGTGCAGAGGGAGTCTGAATTAGCAAAACATTCCCACAGTCAGCAAACTGCACTGGTATGATTTATTAGCAGTTAAAGCAGCCCTGAGATGGGAGGCAGTATAGTCTAGAGAATACCACTGAAAAACTAAAAATGTCAGAACAGGTCTTTAATTTCTGGCTCCAGCACTGACTTTCTATCTAGTATCCAAGCACTAATTTCCCTGCTCTCTTCAATTTCCTTAACACTGATCAGGGATTTACTCCAAAAAAACATATTAAAACTGACAGGTAAAAAATTGTAGGCAGCACAGATCAGAATATCATTATTACACTGCATATCAGAATAGCACATGATTAGGCTTTTCAAAAGTTTTTTTACCATTTAGAAATGCTGCATGAAATTCAAAAAGCTCTCTGGTTAAACACACTGACTGCTAAAGACATCTCCAGACCACTACCTCTCAACTGCTTAACTAACGCATCACTCAGAACGCTTCTGCCTCTTCCCATAAAAGCTGGTTAAGGTGAAGACGGAAAACTGATTTGTCCTGGTTTTGTTAAAAACAAGACCGGTTCTCTTTTAGTGATTTTTGTTTAGCTAAGTTCTTCTAGGTGGCTGTACTTTTCTGAGTTTTAGCCTGCATATTTTTTTCCTAGGATGCTGTACTCAGTGTTGATAAGAAGAACAACGGAATGCTGAAGAAGCTCATGTTTAGATTTATTACTATTGTAGCCAAGAAAGACTGATAAGTTTTCCCACTTTCCGTTGTGAGAGGGGCATGTTTGAGGAGGGGTGGATGGAACGGGTGGATGGAACGGGTGACTAGAACTGACCAATTAGGATCAATTAGGTATTCCAACCCATAATCGTCATACCCCCTATGTAAGAGGGTGATCACGAGGGTCACACTCTCTTTGACCATGGCCGGCATCTAGAGAGGACCCTGTCTGTCTGCCTGCGATCTACAGCCCTCAGGCCCTGCATCCCTGCAACCAGGTTCCGGTTTGCTGTGAAGTCCCGCCCGTGACTTCCAGGACCCTGAGCTGCAGCTGCTGGAGCCGCCAGCTCCGCACACCCAGCTCCTGCTGCTGGAGTGACACCAGCATCGAGCATTCGAGATTGGTTTTGTATATTTTGTATATATATTCTCTATTTATTAGTAGCATTAGTAAAACCCTTTAAAGCTCCCCAAATTGAAGTCTAAGTCTCTCTTCCTTTCCTCTTATCTCTCCTATCATCTTTCCAATCCAAAGGAAAGCGGTGGTGGGAAATGAGGGGATAACAGGGAGCGTCTGCCATGGTTTATTGCCGCCTTGCCTTAAACCTTGACATGAGTGGAAGGAGGTTTTAAATGCTTTATTTCACAGTATCTTACTACTCATAGGATACATCTCACAAGCTGAAGAATGCAGCCCTAGTTTAAAGATTACACATGGTTTTAGGATACCATGTCACCAACTAGCATGGGACAGTACCATAGGATTCTAATATACCAAATCACAGGAATTTTCTTTGGAAGGGAACTTTGAAGGTCATCAAGTACAAGGTCCACCTCAAAAATGGGACTAAGGCCAACTCTAGACCAGTTGAACTATCATTCTGGCCATTTCTTTTGATAATGGCTATGTGCTATTTGAACATCAAGACACATCCTTCTGTGCACGACTTACAGACTAAACCATGACAGCACCTACTGGGGAGGAAAGAGCTGATTTGGAGGCATATTTCCTTCTGAATGTGTGAAAGGCTTGACACTTAAAGAGTTAAAAGGAACTGCAGATCTGTGGTGACACCCCTGTGGCTGCAGTGCACATACCATGCACACAATGTACCTTCAGCACACAATCAAACATACGAGTTCTGGATCCATTAGAGGTAAACATAACTCAGTAGTGTGCCTTGTGCCATGCTGATTCAGATCTGAATGGTCTAAAAACGCTTTGGTGTTTTGAATGAAAGCATCTACAGGTCTGTGTGTGCTGCCTCTTTTAAATGAAGGCACCTACAGCCTTAGCTATATAGCCAAGGAAGAAACACGAGTGACTCATCTGTCATTTCACATGTTTACCATCTGGGAGCTATTGCTTTCTGAACCATCCTTACCAAGACCTTTGAGTTCTGGTAAGAAGCCTCAAGTTGCACTCTTCCTCATTGCAGAACTAAATTCTAACTGTGTTGGTTCATCTGTCAGTTCCTTTGATCTACGTTCATATTAGACCACTGCCTATTTTTTAATGTTCATCTTTCAGTACTTCACCTTGTGATCAGTATGGCTGCATCAACTGAAGACATGTCTTCTCCCCAGCTTGTTGACATTTCCAAGTGTATATCATTCTTCTTGCCAAATTCTTCATGTTGCCATTTACAAAAGCTTTCCAGCATTTTTTCCCCATGATGTCCAATATACATATCTGCCTGGAAATAAAAGAAAAAAATATTAAAATTATGATTCTCTAAATAGAATTAAGAACTTTTTTGACTGAGTCAGGAAAAATATTCTCCTTTTTATGGCATAATATATTCATGACAGAATGACTTGAACTTCAGGAATGGAGACCGTCTTTTTCCCATGTTAAGAACACAGGTGGAGACAGTGTACTGAGAGGTGTTCAGTGGATCTGTTCACCTGAATGCTTATCTCATTCATTTACTGATTTTTCACTATCCATAGGGAAGAAAAGATTAATGATGCGAAGATCCAGAATTTGAACATGAAATGAGACATCTCCACCTGCTGAGAGGACACTGAAGAAAGAAATACTATCTTATTCACTGGAAAAATACAATATTTTAAAATTAGAAATGAGGATAAGGGAATCCCATTTTCTTAGGAACTGACTAAAATATGAAAGGTTTTCCATAATATTTAGTAGAAACAACAAGAAATCAAAGTTGACATTATCCTGAAATACGATATACTAACCATAGGTTAATAGGAAGTATCGATCAAGATATCAGCTGACTGCCTTTCTTCAGAAAGAAGGAAGAAAAGGATTTGAGATAATGCTTGAAAAGTGCAATGAAAGAATAGTGCTATATCGTGGCACTTTTTGTTCATCCAGAAATTAATTGATGAAAAACATGCATTCTCCTTCTACTTTCCAATGAGTTTAAAGGAGGTGATTTTTGTATTGAGCTATACAAATGCACAAAAAGCAGAGCACAAGCAGATTTTCTTAAGAACTAACTGATTTCCACACAGCAACTTTGATTGACTTCCAACTGCAAGCACAGAAAAATCTCAATATGTGCAGCACATAAAGTAGGAGAAGTTTAAGCTCTACTGGAGATGCACAGTAGTGTAAATAACTAAATAATGCACAAAAGCTAAATGAGAAAATTTGTCAGCCATTAAAGTTAGTGAATATTGCAAGCCTTTGTAGAGCAAGAAGCTAAGTAGCATTATCCTCTATAGGCTAAAACAAAGATAATATATACTTACTGGAGTCTCATGAAGGAGGACAAGCTTAGTCACCCGAAGATTTACTTGTAGTCCAAGGCTCTTGTGCTGGAAAAGGTTAAAAACCTAAGATAAAAAACAGTAAATAAAAATATCTGCTTGTATTGCACACAACACACTGTAGACTAAAAATATCATAACCTCAAAGAAAAAAAATTTCTCATATTCTACTGTGACTGCTTTATTTTGCCATATTTTGAACAGAATATTAAACTAAAGTATTTTCCCCTCTATGGCCATGACCACTTTATAAACTAAAGGCTGTTTCTCCAAATACTTACACATTAATTTAATACTATTCATATGAAAATTTCTATTAAGTTAAACCCAGGATCATGGCCCAAGTGGCCTGAGCGATAACATGGTCATAAGTCTTACAGTCATTCAGAACAGTTGAAGTTTTTATTTGCTCTTCAGTTTATGCTCCTTCTTCAGCATAGACTTGCTCTGCACATTACAGATGCTAGTTTTCACTGCATTATACACCAAATGAGCACACTGCAGCTCCAGATAGAGCTGGGGAGGGATGTAATTGTCTGAGTGCACTATCTTTTCTTTTTTCAGCCACTACTGATCACACAATCCTTCTTAACAACGTAACCTCTTCATAAGAAGCACAGATCGTGAGAAATCATCCAATACCCCTGCCTTCTCAACAACACCAGGGGCTTCTAACCAAAAAATCATCTTGTTCAGCTCTTTCTTACTGGCTTCCATGAAGATATAAGACCAGACAGTACAGACAAGTCTGTAACATCATGGATTTATGCTGCAGAGCATATGGAGTTAAATCTTGACAGCCTGCTGATAGTTATGTACTGTCCCTCACAGGTGCTCCATCAGAATAATTAAAAGCAGCAATGATCATCCCAGTGTGCATGCATTATTGGCAAAATGCCAAAATTAATTTTAAATTTCCTACCATGTTTAGGATGGTTAGAATAAATCTTCTGGCAGCATCTGTTCCATGATATGAAACCATAGCTGGATCTGCCACCACAACAGTTTCTATATTGTATTCCTGAGGTAACTTGTAAGAGTATCGTTTTCCTCTTCCACCCTCTGATACTTTCCGATTCTTGGATTTTCTTTTATCTGTAACATAAAGCATTATTTGACAAACTCATCCTTCAAACTACTCCTACAGTACTTTCAGGATTTCCTACCTGTCATTATGGTATAATTTTGATTATGTGGAATGTATTGTCTGTGAAATCTAACATTAATACATGCTTATGTGGCACCGACAATGCTAAGGTGCAGACTGAAGGCCTGTACTACACGTAAGTGTTAATTCACACCAAGAAAAGAGGAATCTTATCCAGCTGCTTAAATAACGTCCCTCAAATTCTTTGCATCCTTTCTCCTAACATACTTACATGAGAGTATGTACCTCCTAGTTCAGTTGGTGGGAGAAAACTAAATTCATAATAAGTTTGACAGAAAAATAATATCACTGAGATTGCGGAATTCCTATCTTACCATCTTCACAAATTACATCTTGATGTAATTGTATCTCAGCATAAAAGATGACAAATACAGATTTGCCACATATTCAATATTAAGACAAGACATGGAACAATTCAGTGACTTGCAAAGATGAAAAAATATTTCAGCTGAATGACAGAGAATGATATGTAAAATATAGGTTTGTTGGAAACAAAAAAGTGAAGTTTTACTAACATGACTTCAAAGTCAGTACTGCTGTCATCATAAGCAGCTAACGTAAAACAACAAAACCAAAGCCTGGAAACAGGCTTCTAAACCCACAGAAAGCTCCAAATCAAAAAAGTTGTTACCTTTGTGGTAAGCTAGATGTTACTGTTCTTGTTAATTTTAAGTTTCCCATCCAAAACCATGATAAAATCTTCATTACTACTAAAGTACATATGGAAAAAGAAAAACTAAATGCACACAAACAAACCAGAAGGTGGCCAGATATGCATACAGTAGTTAGCAATTCTATTTAAAATAATTTAATTTAAAACAAAGTATTAAAGGCAACTCCCTGTTGTAATAGTCAAATTCTGTTAGAGCCCCTTCAAAGACTTAAAACTTCTGGTACTGATCTCACTGAAGCCACTGAAAAATAGTGAAATATTTTCCAGCTTCCACAATGGAATATTTGGCTCTCCGTTTACAATAAAAGTGATGTTCGAGATTACAATTATAAACACATGTTCTTGAAAAAAACAAATATTTAGAAATTTTGAGGAAATGTTTTGCAATTAATCAGTCTCATCTCTAATAGGAAAGTTCCTGCAGTTCATTTTATAACACACAACTACTCTCCAAAAAGAAGTCACTCTTCAGGAAAGTGCTAAAAATATGCCTTACAAGACACTGAACTCACAAATTAACTTTAAAATGTAAGATACTAGTGGAAAAAGAACATGTGATTTAATACATGTATTTGTAATGTAGATTTAATGTAAACACAGTGTCGATACTTCTCAATGTCAAAAGTATAAAGTATCCACTCTTAAAAAAGGTTGTCTATCTTCTTCTATAGTCATTTTTTAAAGATTATATATGAGAGTGTTTTAGTCCATTCCACTGTACTTTAGAAGAGCTTACTGACTCCTGTAAAACTGATGACAATGTAAGACTTACTACCACTGATAAACATACAAATTTACTAAAAGAAAAAAAGTATGTATTCTCCAGAAATAAATATTTGGTCTTTGATTTCCTAGAAGTAGAAACAACTTATAACTGCATAAGCTATCTAAAATTAATTTTAACCTCTCTCATTTTGATACTTCAGACACTCACTTAGCCTTAGATATACAGCTAGTCTCCAGCTTTATTTGTGTTTGCTAACTGTGGATCTACAGCCTAGTTTATAAAACACTATATGTGTTTCCATCACTCTTCTGAGAATATTTTCTAATGAAACTTCAGTGTCAGGATTTGTGCCAAAAAACCCACACCCTATAAGCTATACAACTATGACCTATCATACAACCATCTAATGCTGCAAGAGTAGGCTGTAGATCGAAGTTTACATAGTAAACTCATTTGGGTTAACAAAGATCTCTCATGAGGCATTTGGTCAATTTGCCTTCCTCCTAGGAGCAGTGATTGTTTCCTGTGCAGTTTCCAACAACACAGTTTATTCATTGTTCGCTTCTTTGTGAAAAACAGAAGCTAGTGGTTGAAAACTTTAAATCTAGTATTTAATATGGCTGTTCAGAGAAGTCTGCTAACACACTTCTCTTAAAGTTTTAGCTAGTGGTGCATTTTTATCCAGAATTGAAAGTAAAAAGCCCACAATAAAATACAGCGTTGTCCTTAACACAGAGGTCACCTCAGTCCCATGAACTGTTGAAACCTCTGTCTTTCAGGATTGTAGTGACTGGGAAAATTGCACAGCTCCATAGACAAGCTGCCTGTCATTTGCCTCAGATATCTGCCATGTTAGCAAACCAAGGAACACTCTGGTTTTGGTCAGCCAACCTTTTCCAAATTGCTGGCAGAATTTACCATCACATGAGATGTCATTTATCTGAAAATTTTAGCTGTTCCATAAGACTTTTACATAAACATAATTAGTAATTTTGGTACCAGTGGTATTCAAACAACTGCCATGATTATTGTCAAAACAGGCTCTAGGCAAAAACATGTATTTCTTTACATACTCATATATAAGTAAAAATTGCAAAAATTGCTCATTATTGAAGGCACAGTATGTAAGAGATAATAACTCCTGAAAAAACCCATACCCACATCAATAATGCATCTGCTAACAAGATAAAAGTCAGATTAACTGAAGAAACTGCTTCTTGGAATTGAAGATGCATAGATTAATCTTAGAAATGTAATTACTTTGGCAAAATAAATAATAAACGCTACAGAAGGGCTCTGTGCAGTAAGATTTCTATTTTTGTGCAACAATAGAAGATATGAACATGCACTATCAGTTTGTTACTTAAACACACGTTGACTGAAAGGAAAACTAGAAGTACTCCGGTAGTCTAGCAAGGGAGCTAGAAATACTTCAGCAACTACATTTGACATTCAGTAGGCAATTAAGAGAAAATAACAAGAAGTGTTAACAAAACAATAACATCCCCCCAAAACAAACAAACAAAACCACAAACAACAACAAAAACCTTAAAGATCTGAAAATCCAGCTACTATAACCACAGTTTGCATAAAGCATCTGAGACAACTTTAAGAGTATGCTATGACTACAGGACTCCTGTACACTTACAAGTTCTCAGGCACAAGAACATTCCCTGAGTAGATTCATAAGGCTTAGATTACAGAGCAATCACCATCACTCCCCGTGCTTTCTTTTCTCAAATTAAAGAAAATGGATACCCCAGCCATATGGAAATTGCAGTATTCTGGCTAGACATGGCATATTCAGGAATTTAGGAAGTCATAAGCTATAGCTCCAATATAGTTGAGATGGTGATTTAAATGTCTTAATGCAGAATGACAAGCAGCACCAGTCACCATCTCATGGAATCTCATAGATCTAGACCAAGAGAGCTTATGTATTTCATTTCATGATTATGCCATGGAAACAGGCTGCAGAGTAAAAACCAAGACAGCTCTCCCAGCTGGGTGCCCATAGTCAAACTTCTGCTTTTGATTCAGTGAAACTAGCAGGCTTTTCCCTAAAAACTGTTATCACTCTAGGAAGAGAAGAACAGCCTGCTCATAACTCAGAACGGTATTTGTTTATTGACAGAACTGAGAAGTAAAAGACGAGGTTTCCAGTCTCCCAAATACAGACGGGATCCAAAATTCAGATCTACAGTACCCTGCCTACATAAGTGCTTCCACTCACTAGTTTGTGTGAAAAAGAATGACCATTTGAGAAGACTTTTTTGTTGTGTTTTTTTTTTTTAATTTTCCCCAAAGTGTCCCATGAGTTAGGTTCACTGTACAAACGACTTCAGCCTGGAATAAGTGCTTCAGATTGTCTAAAAGGAGAAGAGCTTAGTTTTCTGTCACTGTTTGAAGCTCAGCTGGCAATCAAATGGATGACAGATGATCTCTATTAACCCTTTCCCTCACCAGAAGGGAAACAGAAAGAAGAAAAGGGAGATAGACTTACAGGTTAGAAAATTAAAACAGATTTAATAAAACAACAATAAAGAAAAAGGGTGTGGCAGATGCACACACTTGACCCCCTATTCCCAAAAGCACCAGAAACTGCTGGACCAATTCACCATTATGGTCATGCACTCACCCCTTGGTCAGCAGACAGAAACCTTGACGAATGAGACACCTTGGTTGAGAGAAGTTTCTATACCACTACTATAAATGACCACAGCTCAGATTCAGCTAGGGTAAAAATGGAGCCTGGCGGAGACCCATGTTGAGGTGGTTTTCCTTGGAACAGTGAGTCTGTAGTGGAAGACTCTCCTCCTGAGACTGGCCATCTAAGGAAATTTCCTCAAGAACTGAGACGCTTTGCCTTATTGGCAAGTGATCTTCTGTGTACCCTTCAGAGTTCCCACTTTGTTTAGGTGGGAAGATGTGTATTTTGAATCATCATTCTAGAGTTCTGGGATCCCTTGAGTTTGAATCAGCTTGTGCAGTAATTTAACTCCTAACCAGTATCCAAATCTGTTTTATAGTGTTGTCAGAGTGCTGGATAATTTTTGATAAACTTCGTTTCTAGTTGGTTTTCTGCTAAATACTTCTGGTTAGAATAAAGTCTGTTTGGAGCTTATCATCTGTCTAAATTGATTTCTGGGATGCCTCCATGACAAAGAGAATATTAATATCAATATTAATGAAAAATATACAAACCCAATATTAACTTCCCCAACGATGACCATGGAATTGTGCTCCATGGTGGTGAGCACCGCTGATGGTGCTGGGAAATCTCGGACAGGGAGTCAACAGCAGGTGGAACCAGATCCAGGAATGCATGAACTGGAATCAGCAGCAGCTGAACAGAGTCCTTTGAGGATGCTGGCCATGAAAGAAGAAAGTGCAATCCCATAATCCCTCAGCTTTAAACTGAGTGTGACATGTATGGGATGGAATACTTTGTTGGTCAATTTTTCATCACCTGTTCTATCCCGTCCTCTCCTCAGGTGTGACTCTTTTATGCCCTTTTACTTACAGAACATAAGAGATTTAGCAGTGACCTCTATAGGAATAAGTATAAGCATGGGCCTTTCTCCATATCGTTCCTACCATTACCTTAGAATAACTGTAAACATCAAGCATTATCAGTTCTAGGAGCAGATATTTACTAAAAATTGTAGTTAGATTTAGAAAGTGCAGTTACTTATAATAAACTTAACTGAAAGGAAATATTACTGAAAGGTGGATTGGTTCTGTCCTAGATGAAACCAGGACACTTTCTGATGTGGCACTTTGTTTTAATAGCAACTGCTTCTCTCACATTTTCTCTGTAACACACTTGTGAACTGGTTGCTCTGAAAGGTTTCATGGACCATGTGCTAAAGAAAAGTGTGGAGAGTGAGGTCTGCGTATGCGCAACTGTTCACATATGTAAATAAAACACACACACATTCAACAAAAGGATATACACGCACACTCTCACAAATCCAGAAAGCATCTGCTTCAGTTGGTATGATTCTCTCCCTTCCCTAATTAATAAGAAAAATTCACCCCATTCAGAAAAACAAGTTCTTTGTTCTCTCCAAACAAGTTTGGCTGTGTAGCTTCTTTCAGTTCAGCCCACAACAGTAACAGACAACAAACAATACCTTCTTTGATTGCCTCTTCTAGTTCTGCATGAAGAGCTATTATTTCCAATAGTGATCCTTCAACACCTCCAGCACAGACATTCATTCTTTCTAATAATTACAATTCATCACTGGCGATACACATTTGCTTGATAGCTAGCCAGTCTTTTGAGATCAGTTTGGCTTAAAACCAGCAGTCTGTCCCAGAGCACCTACTCTGACACATGAGTACTGTAGAACCAAGAGATCTTGTTGTAAGATAGGTCCATATTGCTGAGAAATTGCCATTTTGCCAAGATAATAGTTTCTCTGTGTGACACAGCTACAACTCTACCAAAGGCAGCTGGGCATAACCTGAGAGTATCAGAGAGCCCCATATACTCATCTGTTGTATCTTGGTTTCATTCATCTACTTAGTTAAGGATTTGACTTAAAATTCTCCAATATTGCTATAAGGGCTTACTTTTGTTGTATCAACCCAACTTTAAGGCTGTGCCTGTACCATGAATGTTTTTGGTGATATTAGTTAAAGGCATGTCACACCAGCAAATTGCTCCAAGCAGACAGAGCTGTTATGTATGTCACTTACTGCAGCTCTGCTTAGTAAAATAACCTGTTACAGCAGAGTGAGGGACTTGTCTTGCCAGTACAACAGGTTCAGTTAAAAGCTGCAGATATTTATACGCCCCTAGCAATAAGGTTATACCAGCAGATGCTAATCAGTTATGCGTAGCTTGAGTTATTTTGAAATTTCGGGCTGGTAGCAGAGATAATGAAACTTATTTCAAGCAAATATTTGAATGTCTGTTGACAGACTATTTGCACCAATTCAGAGCCTTGGGCATAAGATTACTAGAACAGAATAAGCTGACTTTCCCATTTTAGAGCATAAGACAAAACAAAAGGATGACTGGTAATGAACATGACAGAAAAATAATGTCCTTACAGAAAAGTTTGTATGTTTACTCATTTTCATACACATCATGGTTTACTATTTATCAGATGCCCCGTTCCCCTTCCACAGTGCACACATCATGCATACTTTTCATTTTCTCTCTTTTTCTGTCTCCCAAACACATGCAGACACATGTACTCTAACTCACTTATCACTAATAAGGGAGAATAACCAGCTTTCCTTTATGGCAACAACTTTTGCTAATATAGAAATTTTCACTTCTAGATAAGCAGTGGCAACATAATACAATTCCTAGAAGAGAAATATAAAGGAAGCTACATGTCATTTACTTATCACCTTTTAATAATTACAAAAAGAGCCTTGCCTTGCTAATTCATCTTTGATTTAAACCTGTGGGTGGATGCCTAATTACAAATACTTCCAAAATGGAAAAAAAACCCTGTCACATCTATTCCATAACCATATAAAAGGCCAGAGCAGCATAAACGTTCAGAAAGAACTACACAGCCACAGAAAAGTTTAGGCTAGAAGGGTTGTCCAGAGGTCAGCTAGGCCAACCTCCCACTGAAGTCAGGGCAAGCGTCAAAGTGAGATCAGGTCTCCTAGAGATACTTCCATCTGTGTTTTGGAAATGTCTGAGGAAGTGGACTCCGCAGCCTCTCTAGACAACCTCTTTCAGTGCTAAGCATTCTTGCTGAGATTTTTTTCCTTATGCCCAATCAAAATTTCCTTGAATGCAAGTTACAACTGTTTTCTTTCATACTGTTATAACACACCTCTAAGGAAAGTGTGGCTTCATCTTCTCTCTGCCAACCCTTAGGCACTGGAAGACTGCAGCTGCATCTTCCTTTACCTTTCTTTACCTATTTGAAATCACACAGTTCCTTCTGTCTCACCCCTAATGTCATCTAATCCAGGTCCCTAGCCATGTCAGTGCACCTCTGCTATTTCTGAACAATAGAATGCTATCTTTCACAAAAGTCATTTCTCCCCTCTCCATTGAAAGCTATTAAGTCATCACTACAAGCCAAATGTTTGTTGAAACCTTCTACTTCAACAGCTTTTCTACCACCATTAACGCAGATGTATTAGGATTGTTTCATACAGTTATTCTAAGTGTCGATCATAGAACAACAACTCTGTTATAAACATAATTTCAATTCAGTATCAGACCCATTTGGAAGTTCAAGACTTATTACTAAGCAAAACCAGGATGAAAAGTTTTAAGACAGAAAATTAACTACAAGCACTGCCCATAGTAAGGAATTAAGCAACTACAAGGACAGAGCCAGACAAGAAATAGGTTGCAAATAAGGAAGAAAGAAGTAAAACAAATGACATGAAGATTTCTACTTTGAAATATAATTGCTCATTAAGAAGCAGCGTCTGTTCCTCAGTGGACAATACCCTCTTCTGACAAGTGAAATGGCAGCCTCAGCATTCCACCTCAAAGTCCACCATAAGTTACTGTTACAAGAATAATCAGATACGGTTTTGTTGGGGGTTGTTTTTAACTACTATCTACATATCTTAAAAATATGTCTGCTACATTAGATCTTTTTAGTGAGATTTGTATATTACCTGTAACAACACCACAGTACTGATTCTGAGAAGCTGGCTTTTCAGTAATTTTCTCCTCTATGGACCTTTTTCGTCTGTACACCCTGTGTGCATGACCTGTCACAGCCAAAGTGCGATTGAGTGGCTCAATAAATATGAAGTCCTCATTAATCTGTATAAAGCCCATCTGCAAAGGAAAACAAAAGGAACACATAAGATATGAATTTAAGAAAGTATGAAACTGTGCACAGTCCTGCAGAAGAAAGAAACCCACAAAAATCTATTTAAGAAAACCCTTTGTTTAAGCAACCTTACCAGCAAGGTGCCTACCTTTAGGTTTTACAAGGATTTCTACTCAAGTGAAATAAAATAAATTTCATTTATTTCAGCTAGATCTGTGTGGGTGGGTGGCAACATGCCAGTAGCAGATGCACGGTAAAAGATCTGGAATGTTAAAAGTTTGCTATGGGAGACTCATGGGGTCATTTAAATATGTACAGCATGTATAGAAAAGTCTTTACACTAGTTTTATTACTCAGTGTATTGTCACATTTTTAGATAATTATATTTAATGAAATCACAGGAATACTTTAGGGCATAAGAATACATCCTGAACAACTATGAAGCTGGAAATTACATCTTGCAACTCTGATTTTACACTTTTTCAAATTAAAAAAAAAAAAAAGAGAAAAGAAAAAAAGCAAAAAAAAAAATCCAAACTAGCAGCAATCCTTCCTTGATTGCCAGCAAGTAAAACAGAAAAACATTCTGATAGAGCCATTTAGTTGGTTAGCTTCCCTCCAGCCACAACATATTTATACACACAAACATACAAAAAAAACTTACAAGACTGTAGCCAGAGTTAAAAAAAAAAAAAAAGTTAAAAAAATACTATAAAACGTATTTATATAAATACCATACAAATGTAACTCAGTTTAAATTGTCAAGCTGCCAACACACACAAGTTTCTGTCAAAAGTAAAGTTGGAGACAGCAAGGCTTTGTGATTTTTTTTCCTCCTAGACAATATCATCAGCAAGACTGACAGTTAACTTTCTCATCTTTAAAGTTAAAAATCTATTAAATAGTTTTGCTACAGAAAGAAAACAATGCGGTACATCTGGCTGAGAGAAGTAAAGATCTCATCTGTATGTTTCCAAGTAGCATGAATGGACAGAAATAGAAAACAATTTTGTTTCTTCAGGAATTGTGTAGATGCCATTATCACATTGGATATCCTCCCTGACATAGTGATAAATAATAAAAAAGAAATTCCAAGAAGAAAAATGAAATTTATAAGTGGTACAAAACACAATTTCCTTAAAACATAAGCAGGCACTATTAAAAACAAACAAAAAAAACAAAACCAACCAAACAAAAACCCACAAAAAACCAAACCAAACAAACAAACACAAAACAAAACAAAACCAAAAAAAAACCAAAACCAACCCTCCCTGCACAATCACATTAAATAAATGTGAATAGATGTATTTAATTTTTCAATCAGCTACACTAACTGCAGAATGCTGAACAGCTGTTGAAAGGTCACCATTAACATTGTACAGATACATAAGAGCAGCTATTTTGTTTGGCTGTTCCTTTTCCTTTTTTGCATGTGCTTTTTAGGTGAGTTTATCTTCACCATGACCTTGAATGTTACACATTCAGAAGATTAGCTACAGGTGTATTGCTAGGTACTTTCTGTATGCCTAGCAGACACCACTTCTATATGTCCTGAATAATGTTACCTTTACAGAACAATTAACTTTTCTAATAGAAACCATGGATGATGTTAAATGAAATTTTATTTAAAAGCATAGTTGTCAATTACAGTAAAATGCATAAACTATTTTTAATTTGATTTTCATGTCTAATGCTGAATTTCACTCAGGTGTAGATTATTTTTTTTATCATTATTTAGCCTGTGAGAGATGCTGATAAACTCTGGATATAGAACAGGAATAGCAGCCCATCAGGTGGCTATCTAAATCTGAAAAAAACAAGACCTTAGGCCACCTTGAACAAAAACTCAATGCACATTTGCTTACTTCTTCTGTCTTCACTGTTTTTGCTGCAAAATGAAACCAGGGCTTTAAGATGCTATTCTTCAGACTGCCAGCCAGACATCGTGGGAAGCTATGCTTCAACCACAGACATTTTGGGTTCTTTCACCTCCTTGTATAAACTGAAGGTTAATCCATTGGTAGAGAACTCTAAAAATTATTGCCAGTCTCGTGAGTCAGAACACTGATGTAAAGTTTACTGAATAAAATTAACCTCATTTATATGTATTCAAACGAGTAATTTTCAGACAAATCTGGATAAAAAAATAATCTCTGTGATCATTTCAAATGCTTTTGAAAAAAAAACATCTCTATTTCTCTATCTCTTGGAACGTTTCACAGGTTGAAAAGGGACAATGAAGTCATATCCTTACCAACCACACCCTTATTTTTTCATAAACATTAGAAGTGGAGTTGAGAAGATTTTCTAGCATAAAACAAAGCACAGAAAGCAGATAAAATCGAAGCCATGCATTAAACAACCACAGTTTCAATGTGTTTTCAAATACTGGATGCCAGGGCCAAATACAGGTGTCAGACCGCTCCAATGACAAAACCTCCATGTCATGAAAATTCATAGCAAAACAAAGATTTTTAAAAATGTGTTAAAAAAAAAAAAAAAAAGTATCTGGGTTAGAACTGCAAAATTAAAAAAAAAAAAAGTAGCACACATACATCTCAGCATCTCAGAGGAGTTCAAGCCCAGTACAACCTCATTTGGAAAAAAATTCCTCAGACCTCCTAAGTAAGGATGAAGTGGGTACTTGCTCTGCATGTAAAGCATTACGTGAGATTAAGTATGGACACTCTGAAATGGATTCACATCCACAATGTGCATTTTAAAGTGGGCACTTGCCCTCACAAATGAAGGCTTTCCACAACATTCATTCACATCATATCAAGACTTTCTCTCACACTACCCTGAATCTCTAGGAAAATCATTCTCTATAGGACGCTGCTCTCATGATGTTTAAGATGATGGCTATTTTTATCAAAACAAGCTGATGTTGCACATGCAAAAGGATTTCTACATTTTTGTTAGATGCAAATAAAGTAAAATAGTGAAACATGAAAAAATGAGATGAGTTTGCATATTCTGACAAATTTCAACAGGTGCTATTATTCACATAACCATACTTAACTGAGCAAGAATCTCTCAAGCTGACAGTGGAGAGTGAGTGTAAGGTGATCACAGAAACTACACAAATCCCAAGGAATCTGATTTGTTGAAAAGAAAATTCAGTAAGGGAGACCAGTGAACAAAGAAACTATAGACATCCGGTCCGCCCAGAGGGTCTGTGGCTGTTACCCCTCAAACTTCCATTTGCCCATTAATTCACTGCTGGTCAAGCCTTACAATGTTTGGCATTTCCTCCAGATTCCAAATTTCATGTTTCCTAGACAGAAATAAGCTATTTCCTTTTTGAGACCAAGTCTGCCTCTATAAACACATTATTAGAAGTTACTGCTGTATTTGGTACACGTGCTGCTGAAATTGCCAATATTCTCTTATTTGCTATGATTTTTAAACTGTCTTTACAGTGCAGGACGATATCAAAACAAAGTACAGTCTACTTAAGAAGTGACCACAAACAATCATTTACTATCTCCACAATAAAAATATTTGAATAAGGCTGTGTGTGCAATAAATTATTTTGTAACCAGATTGGGATCTATCACAAGATGTCAAACAGCTTTACTGAATGCAAGTACATAAAATAGATTTTAGCATTTGTTCCTTTACTGCATCATTTTTTCAGAATCTCACCTTCTCAAATCTTGACAGCTGTTTCTCAAGGAAATTTTCCATCTAGCAAAGTTGTCCTCACCCTGTTTTACCAGGATGACTGATCACCTGTACCACTGATAAAATTGCCAGTTGACGATACATCTATGTTAAGTACATAGAACAACTGGACTGAGTCAGAACAAAGGTCCACCCTGTACAGTTATCCTCTCTCTGACAGTGCATAACAGATGACAACAAAGGACATAAGAACATAGCAAACATAGTTTTTATGCTCATAGCCTACAGAAAACTGCAGTAGGGAGCTGGTACCAGTAGCTTCACAGTATGCATAAACTTTGTTGTACGCATAACCATAAACTGCAGGGGAAATACACAGAACAATTCCTCCTCCTCCTCACATTTGCTCATTTACAAGATTAGAAGTCAAAAAACACTATTAAAAAGTTACTTGCCATGCAGGAAGGATTCATACAAAAGTAAAACTGGTTAGCTTTCTTTTTCCAACCATGGTGAATGAGATTTCATAAATATTTAGTCAATTAACAACAGTCGTTATAAGAAAAATATGGAAAAAGATCTATGAAGATCTTAGCATATGGAAGGGTGGACAGAGTGTTAGTTAACTTTCCATGACCTATAGACTCCACTTTCTTTAACATTTACTTTAAAAAGCATCCTTTTTGGTTGCTGTTTTGGTTAAGTTTGGGTTTTGTTTGTTTTCGTTTTGTTGGTTGGGTTGGGGGGGGGTTGTTTTGTTTTGTTGTGGTTAGTTTTGTTTTGTTTTTCACTTTATAATGAGTAACATACAAGCATTGCTCTTGTGATCCCTGCACTGCAAGTGCTTTCAGACATTGTTGGTTAAGTCCAGTGCTGTCCTTCCACAGTCTAGAACTCAAAGAAGACAATGGATTCATAGCTTTGGAATTTATTCCATGTTGTCAAATATATATTAGTAACCTCACAGTCCATAAAAGGTTGTCAGGCTCCTAAATATCACTACAGAGTTGTGACAAATTTAACATACCTTGGAAGCAAGGTAATTGAGACAGCATGACATATGGTCACAACTGTGAAACTGATAGAATTGTGAAATATCTATCGACTTTTATTCAAGTTTGCAGGCATTCACTAGGACCTCAAGAAAGGCTGCTTTGATACAGCTGCATTTTTTCTCATTAAAATGAACATTAAAGAGTATTTTGCAGTCTGAAGTCCCTTTCCCTATATTGGTTCTTCCATCCTACTCCACAAATACCTGTCTTATCAACTTGCATCACAACCAGACCTACTCAAAATAAAACCTCCACCCCTAAAACCTCCTACACTCTTAACCAGCAATAGTTCTTCTTGCCCGCCTCCACTTCCAAAGTGTGCCTGTGTCATTATGGCCAGCTGGACTGCCCGTATTTCTTGCAGGTGATAATAAATCATTTCTTTGTATAGTGGTGAGTATCCCTGCCTGTCATGCAGTAGACTGGTTTGATTTCCTAACAGGGAGTCAAATGATGATGGTGATTATGATAAATAATAAT
This sequence comes from Streptopelia decaocto, assembly GCF_964273445.1. Taxonomy (NCBI): domain Eukaryota; kingdom Metazoa; phylum Chordata; class Aves; order Columbiformes; family Columbidae; genus Streptopelia; species Streptopelia decaocto. The sequence goes on from NC_138657.1 coordinate 36,248,767, forward strand.
AACAGTAATAGAATAGATAAACCAAGTGATGTACAATGCAATTGCTCACCATCCATCAACTGATACTCAGCCAGTTCCTGAACAGGCATTCCCCCTGACAGCTTCCCCCAAAATATATACTGAGCAGGACATCATATGGTGTGGAATATCCCTTTGGTCAGTTTGGGTCAGCTGTCCTGGCTGTGCCACCTCCCAGCTTCTTGCGCACCTGGCACAGCATGAGCAGCTGAAAAGGCCCGGACTACTTAGCAACAACTAAAACAGCGTATTATCAACATTATATTCTCATTGTAAATCTAAGCCACAGCCCTGTATCAGCTACTAGGAAAAAAATTAACTATCCCAGCTGAAATGAGGACAAGAAAAGGTATTTGAGTTTCAACTGAGAAGCTGGTGACAGGCTCTATTCTCTGCAAGAATCCCACAGCTCTGCAAAAACCTGCTCACCCAAATGGTCCCAAATTGTGCCAATCTGTTAATGAGGAGCTCACATTTATTTTCCCTAGATAAAAATCTGAGTTTAGAAGGTAAATCTCTCAGATTAGAATGTATATCTCTTAACTGCAGTCCATACTTTTAAGATATAAAAGACACAAAAAAATCTACATAGGCTTGTTTACATATTGGCCATTTACAGAGTATAAATACCTTAAGTTACATGGCTAGCTTTTCACATTTGGGTTTTATTTTAATTTATGAGAAAGACATCTGCAGAAGTCTCTCAGTTCTGTTTAATATGTTCTTTGTGATGGACTTCGGTTTTACTGGAAGTCAGACAAAAACGCTTCAGTATAATTTGTAGTATTAGGCTATGAAGTCCACAGCTTACAATGATTAGTTCTCACACCTCAAAGATAAAGAATCAAAAGTCAGAATTTTTGCAGGACACTTTAAGAAATTATCATGTCGCATCTGAGATAATTAACCCTCAAGGTGTAACTTGTCTGCATAACTGCAATACAGTGCCTTTAAAGGTAGGGGATGCATTTTGCATACCTAGCATGAGGTGATAAAACAGCAAAACCAGATATTATAAAATTAATGTAAGCACAGATAGTACAAACTGTGATTTTCCAAGCATTCAAAAAAAGCTTTTCAAGGCTTACAGGTAAATATCTCATTAATAACACTAAGCTTTAAAGTGCTTCAATTAATTCCAACCTTAAAGAAAGGAAGTAAAAAGCTGTAAAGGCACATGTATCAACAAAAGTCTATGCTGAAAACTTATCTGTATCACTACAACATTATAAACTCCTTATCCACATTTCACATCTGTTTTTTGTTTCAGAACTGGCACTTTTATAATAGGTCCCATGGTATCTCAGTTTACCATAAAAGTTCTCATCTCTTGTGCTTTCTGCTGTCTCATGGAGTTTTCTAAATCCACAACAATCCATGCTAAAGATGAAAGGCTGAAATGTTCCTCATGATAAAATATGTGATCACCATAATAAATGTGTAATGTCCTTATAATATTTATATTTCATTGACATTATACCAAATGGACTTTAGCCTACAACACGCAGGGTTAAGATTATTTTTAATCAAGATATTACCTAAAAGGTCATGTTATGAATGGGTACACGATTCACAAGGGTACAAACTCCTTTTTTGCTACAGACTAACACAAATTTCAGAGCAAATACAAATTCCTTAGTTTCCAGCACAGTATATCCATTTTTCATGATTACATCTTAGAGAGGTACTATTTAAAAATCCATTATTTTTGAAGAATAACATTAAAATGCTGAAGTAGTTACTACCCTTGTTTCTCTTGTCATTTTATATTGTTTTACAATGACTAGACAGACAGAGAAATACAGACTCCTCACTCTGAAAAATTCACATAGATGCAAGAAAATAATTATGCTATTAATCAGCAGCATAAACTATGCTACTTGCTAGTGAACAGGCATTCACTATACACAAAATGAAATTGCAAATAAAATACAGAAAATTTATCAATTCTAGGATTTTTTAATTTCTTTCAAGGACTTTTATTTAGATAAAAGCACAAAATGTGCTGCCTAAACTCATCGTGGTGTTCTAAAATCAGATGTTCAATCACTGCCATTAGCAGTGAAACTCATGAATTTGACACAAGTCACTCGAAGTGCCATTGCTTTCTGTGCAAAGTAACAGGCTGGTCATCAGGTTCAAATTACCATCTCTTCACATGTCAACTGGTCTCTTCTTCTTAGAAACATCAACTGGCTATAGACTCTTGCAACAAGAATGTCACATCGCTCATGAAGTCCACTTGTTCAGCTTGTACCACTGTTTCCATAAAAGTCTGTGCATTTCCAACTACTGTACACTTGCCCTTTGATCTCCAGAAGAATTCAGTAGAATTGATAAACCAATTGTCAAATGTTAAAATTCTATGTTCAAACCCCCTTTCTTTTCCACCAGGTCTTGCCCAGGTTCTGGTTGATTAAGCTGTGGCTTAAAGGATCAAAAAAAAACCCCTAAATTTAAGAAGCACCTGTGACAAAGGAAAGCACACCTCAATAAACAAAAAAAGTTATGTACTCTGTGAAAGAGAAAACTACAGCAGGATAAGGCCAGTTGCAACTAAGTGAATCATCTGGACTTCTCCAGTGCTGATTGAAGCACTTGGTATAAACACAGACCATGCATATGTTAGGTTTAATTATAAATTTCACTTGAATATTAAAAACAGACTCAGGTAAAATCAACTTGCTAAATCAAATCCAATTTTCACTTTATGTCATGTGCAGCATGCATTATTTCTTTATTCTCATTTTACTAACTTAACTTTCACCGCTTAAGTCCTGTAGCATCGAAACAGTCCAGAACAGAGAATGCAAGTTACTTTGTATTTTAGATGTATGCGATCCATAGATCAATTCCAGCCTCCTATGCATTCAAGACTTCATAAAATAGAGGCTCTCTGACACCCTTGTAACACAGATCCTTTATTAGCCTAGACTTCTTTTTCATGTATTTCCTTGCTGTTAATTAAAGTAGTTTGAATAGAACTGCTGCTCTACTATTTTACCATTCCTATTTGAAATTTGTTCGAGATTTTTCTCTTCTAATAGTTGGAAATCTTTCCAATTCTCTAAGCTTAATTTGTTCATGGACATTATTTTAGACCCATCTGACACTGAGTCAGTATTGTTTTCCTTCTTAGCCAGCTTTCCAGGCTCTTTGATATTCACTCCAGTGGTTCTATAAAAGGTAATCATACTGTACCACTATTTCTGCTGTGTGATGATAAGCACACCAGCCTTTGACTGCTGGTTGATGAAACAGACTTTACTACTCTAAGTATCCTTGTAGACGCAACTGAATTCCTCTCCTTGAACATCAGCAAACAACTGCAAGACATATTTCAGATACTGTAACTTTGAAATGAGAATAAAGTTTCTGTATCCCCACTAAATGTCCTTCAGCAGTTAGATGCATCTTTCACACCCACATCACACCTGATGGCTCCTAATGATCCTGTGATCAGCAAATACACCATCTTTTCCACATCCTGTCACTGACAGCTACCATCAGTCTATAAAGCAAACCTATACATGTAGTATAAAAGTAGTAAGTCATGCTAGAAGCCACTTACACCAGCCTTTGGTCTGTTTAATCCTCCTGTGCCTCCCAGCTCTGAATTTACCACTAAAGAAAAATCAACTCCCCAGGTGTTGCCACCAAACTTACCTCTTGTTCATATAAAGCCTCCTAGCTAGGTCCTTCATGACTAGAACTGGACAGGAGCTTTCCAGCAAAAGAGGTTTTTTTTTTCCCTTGAAAATACTAAATCATTAAAAATAATATGTTCTTTACCATCTAAACTACTGCCTTCTTTCCATATTAACATCAACGAAAGTCAGACTGAAAAGCAGGCAAGATTTACAGGAACCTGTCTCTCACTCTGCCAGCTAAACTTGTGAGAGTGGGACTTCAGAACAATCATACCAAGTTACACCAAAGGTACGTCTTCCACTGAAAGGCAGCCAGCTTCACATGGAGAATTAAATCTTTAAGAAGTGGGAAAGCACAGAACAACAGTCAAATACATAATAGGATCATGAGGGGCAACAGAATTCTTACCACTTGTTATTTCCAATTTGTTCCTTTCAGACATAGTTACATCTGACATTCTGTTTTTACAAAAATACCTTTTTTCATCTCACTTTGCTAGATCTATCTAGTTTTAGCCGATAGTCTTTGATCCTACTTACTTTTCCTGTATTGTAAGGCATATAACATGTTATTGGCTTGATATGGTGGTGAAAATAATGTGCCAGCAAGTTCATTACAGCATCATATATAAGCTTTCATAGATTTTCCTTTAAAAAAAAAAATAAAAACCAAAAGCCACAACTTTAAGTTTACTGAAATTAAACATATGTTATTCTTTTCATAGATTTATTGCTTCAACAGCACGTTGTAAATGGACTCCAGTGTACACTCTTTTTTTGGCAGCAGTTACACAGAACAATAGTTTAATCGTCATTGCTTTAGTTAAATTAGTTGTGTCAAAATACTGGAAGAGGCTCAATGCTTTAAAATACAGAATGCATCCCAAACCCTTTTAGGTCTTGTACTGAGAAGGTACAGTATAATTTAAATATACATAAAAAATACAAAATCACCAGTACAACATAACTCAAGTTTCAAAATACTGAATGTTAAAAGGATGTAAATAGGACACCCGTCTTGAGCAAAACCCTATGGTTCTAAGATGACTCTGGACTTTATAAACAACCACTACTCTACACACACTGTCCCATGAACTAGATGTGTGTATGCTGTTCTTTCTCTCCAGAGAAAGTCTGAACTTCTTCCAGCTTGAGGTAACTGGTGTATCTTTAATAATAATTCATTGAAAACTACTACCATAAGGCAATTCTAAGTGCTATTTTCAAACACTTCAAACACAAATGTAACAAAGTCCTTCAGCTAAACGTACCATTCCTGTTGTATAGTCTTTTTCTAAAAAAAATATAGATGGCAATCAAACTGTGTTTAACTGCAAATCATTTATTCCCAAGGTGACACATGAAAGTAACTCTCTTACTGCACTATAGATGCCAGTAACCCTCAGATAATTTAAAGCTTTGGGGGCTGAAGAGGTATGACTGGACAAAGAATGCCATCTATGAGGCAGACGAAAATATAAAGAATGGCGATAGCCAACAAGAGCCCCAGAATTTTTACTGAAGCCACACAATGACAGAAATGTGAGTCTCATGGAGACACAAATCATTAAAATGCCTCATTTTACTACCATATAACCTATACACATAAAATATATTTATAAATACATATTTATGAATAGTTAGCAGCAGGAACCTTATGAAATTCAGCAGGGTTGAATGTCAAATCCAGCCTCTGGGACAGTTTTACCCCTGCACTGATACAGACTTCCCATTGGGTGGGTGGGTGGATGGATAGATGGATGGGTGGAGGGATGGATGGATGGATGGATGGATGGATGGATGGATGGATGGACGGATGGACAGATGGGTAGATGGCAAGCAGATCTGATAAAATGGACCTGGTGGTCCTTGTGGGCAGTAGGTTGAGCATGGAATATAACAAAGGGACACCTCCAACTAAAGAGAAAGAGCATAATGAAAAAAGTTACCTAATCCTGCGAAGTGTAACATATATCCAGAAAGAAAAAAAAAAAATTACTCAAATGTCTTTGTCCAAGGTATTAAAAAAATCAACAGTGCTGCAATCCTGCATGAACAATTCTGTGTATACAATTTCTAAAAGATATAACAGCTCGTTCAGTAGTTCCTCAGTTTAGCCTGAATAATCCTTACAACTTTGTTCTGCTGGAATTCATTTTTTTCTGGTAATAGCAGATGATTTATACCACTGCTTAGGTCAACATCATCAGCTCTCACAGAAGGAACATGTACTTGGCTGTGATGTTCCACTAAGATGATGCTGTCCTGATCTCTAAATTCTAATCCAATTCAATTATTTACTTTTCCTCTGCCTTTGTTTTATTAGGCTGGTGCAAAAGTAATTGTCATTTTGGATCATGAATTTTAAATCACTACAACTAGGGTCAAACCCAACTTTATTAAACAATATAGGAACCACTACAATCAACACATTTTTGCCAAAGAGAAACAAGTTTGTTTATTCCTATAGCACAAAAACCCATGCTTTGGGTTTTGACGAACTGTTGGAAAGCATTTTCAGCATCCTACTGCTGCAGAAGCATTTTCCCTGCAAAAAGTTGTCGAGAAGAAGTGGTAGTCTATTAGCAAGAGGTCAGGTGAATATGGCAGATGAGTCAAAACTTTGTAGCCCAATTTGTTCAACTTTTGAAGTGTTGGTTGTGTGACATGTGGTCAGGCATTGTCATGGAGAAGAATCGGGCCTCTTCTGTTGACCAATGCTGGTTGCAGGCATTGCAGTTTTTGGTGCATCCCATCAGTTTGCTGAGCATACTTCTCAGATGCAATGGTTTTTCTGGGATTTTTCTGAATTTTTGGTCAGCTCATGAGGCACCCACTTACGGAGCATTTTCACCTTTCCAATTTGCTCTAAATGCCATATGACCATGGAATGGTCGACATTGAGTTCTTCGGCAACTCCTTGTGTAGTTGTAAGAGGATCAGCTTCAATGATAGCTCTGAATTGGTCATTGTCAACTTCTGCTGGCTGCCACTACGCTCCTCATCTTCAAGGCTCTTGTCCCCTTTGCAAAACTCCTTGAACCACCACTGCAGTTACTGTTAGCAGTTCATGGGCCAAATGCATTGTTGATGTTGCAAGTTGTCTCCACTGCTTTACAACCCATTTTGAACTGAAATAAGAAAATTGCTCAAATTTGCTTTTTGTCTATCATCATTTCCATAGTCTAAAATAAATAAAAAATAAACAGCAAGTAATGAGTAGGAAGTAAATAAAGTGAGCAAAGCACATTAAAATTATGCACAACATAACCACATTTATTTAAGTATGTATTCCAATATCAAATGGCAAGTTTCAACAATGCAAAAAACGCAATTCCTTTTGCACCAGCCCAATAAGTTTTGAATTCTAATCTTGCTCTGTCACTGACTTGCAATATAAATTGGGTCAAGATATTTATGCTCATGTATTCTTAACTAGCATTCAGTTTGGGGAGTGTGTGTGTATATGCTGAATATTAATAACATAACACATTCAAAACTAGTGTCTCTGTTTTAAAATTTTGACATAAACAAATTTTAAAGCCTAGCTTTCAATTGCAACATCTACAAAACAACCAATTGCAGTTGCTTGTAAACAAACATACATGAAAAAATGTTTGACAGAAACATAAATATTCTAAAAGCCTCTTTTTCCTGTTACCATGTTACACAGCTGAAATTACTGTGTAAATAAACATATTTTTTTACTAAATTGCAGCTCTCTGGATGCTAAGTACACACTTTCCACAGCTATACATCTATGGATCTATAAAATGTTTAGACTCTACAACCTTTAAACAAAGGAGGAAAAAAGGAGAGGGCCAGGAGAAGCTATACAATATGCACATGAGCTCAAGATTTAGAGTTTGTAGTACATGAAACTCCATTTTTTTCACACACACACAGGTTCATGTTCACTCAACAAAAGGATTCCAAAGATGTACCTTTAAAATCATAAATTGAAAATTATTAGCACCTCAAGGTTTATACTTAGGAACTATAAAGTAAGAAATGCAGCAAGTCCTTATTATTTTCCTTATCACAGAATCATACAATGGTTTGGGTTGGAAAGTACTTTAAACATCATCTAGTTCCAACCCCGCTGTCATGGGCAGGGACACCTTCCAGTAGACCAGGTTGCTCAAAGCCCCATCCAACCTGGCCTTGAACACTTGAAGGGATGGGGCATTCTTGACTTCTCTGGTCAGCCTGTTGCAGTGCCTCTCCACCCTCATGGTGAGGAATTTCTTCCTTATGTGTAATCTAAATCTGCCCTCTTTCAGCTTAAAGCCATTACCCCTTGTCCTATCACTACATGTTCTTGTAACAAATCCCTGTCTAGCTTTCCTGTAGGTTCCCTTGCGCAGCATTCTGGAAGCTTACGAGGTACAGAAAGCCTACTACTCTTAGCATAGATGACTTTATTTTATAAAATTTCAAAATCAAATTCGCATTTCTGATCCAAGTGCTACAAGTCATTGCCGAAATGGAAAGTCAATTTTTACATTATGTATGTTACAGTCAATTAAAAAATCTGTTTTCAGGACACCCTGGGTTAAAGACATGTTGAAAAGCCTTGATTTTAAACTAAATTTTATTAAAAAACTGTATTGTATGCATGTGCTCCAGGTAACTTTGCAAGGATTGACTCATATCACTAAGAATAAAGACAGCTATTGGCAAGTCAGACCTCATCAGCGGTGCCGATACCAAATGTGAAGAGCATCTATAACTGGACACCAGGAACAATCTGCAAAGCTTAAGAAATCAAATGTGGTGGTTTTAACCTTAAAACATAAAAAATACAGATTTTATGGTAACCTTTACTATGTCACAAAACAAAACATTCCCTGTGCTCCCAGCCCACCAAATAATAAGAGATGGTCACTGTCTGACCATCTCTCCTTTCACTCTGTAGCTCCTCATCTTTATCTCACAAGGTTGAACTGATTCATAAAAATAGTTAGATTCTGGAATTATTCTTATCACTCAAGTAGCTTTGCTTCTATTACAGAAGAAACAGGAGCTCTGAGGAAGGGCTAGAAAGCCTTAAAGGATGTTTATTTATGCCAATGACAGAAGTTGAATTAAAAAAAAATAAGTATTTTTTTCTCAGAAACCTTGCCTAACATTAAGTGTTTATTACTTTCTAAGAATAATAACACTAAAGACTATACTATCTCTCTTTCAAAACCAATGTGTTTATGTCAACTATAACCAAGCCCTGATATTATGGTAAGAGGGTAACCAGATTACAGTTAAGATCAGAGATTTTCTCTATTTTAGACTGTTAGAAGGGCAGACAAATTAGGTCATTGCTGTGGAAAAATCATTTCATGGATACAATCCTCAAAACTCTCAATCTGCTCTTGTCAATATATGCTCAGTAAAGCAGGATAGAGTATTCCACCTTCTCTGCCTATACTCTAAGAAGATCCAGATCTGATCTCATATCAATTTAGATCAATGTTAGTGCTGCGATAGTAAGTATAAAGTTATGTTATATGATCAAGATTCTGATTTTATGGTGTGTAGAAAAATTCATTCCTATACCTTTATGTTGCAAAAGTAATTTATTTTTAAAATAAATGGAGCTAGAGCTAGTAAAGAGATGGAAACTAGAAGGCAACATGTGTGCAAAAGTAATGAATTGGCCACCCAGCTTATTCCTCTTCACTTGCATGAAAAAATACTGTTAATCAGAAACCAATTTAATTAAAATGGAATTTATTATTATACTAAGAGAACACATAAACTTTTTGTACGCACAGCTCTAAATGGTCAGTTACAATCAGCACCTTTTAAAAAAAAAAAAAAAAAAAAGATTATTTCAGTGATGTCCCAGCTTTTTGGTCTGCAGGTTCCATATTTTTATCCATGTTTTCATGGGCTAGAAAATTTCTTTTTTATGAATTCCAATTTTCATGTAGGCCTCTGTTTCAACAAGCAGGAAAACACAGTAATAGTACAGCAACTCACAAGAGCCATATCTTCAGTTTAGTTCATCAAAAAAACAACAATCAGAGCTGACCATGATTCAAGCAGAGTTTCCAAATGAATTAAAGGAAGCAACAGCCATTACAAAAGGAAGCATTAGCCATCTACCAAGGCTGCTTAACCTAAAGGAAAAATTCAAATATAACAAACACTTGAGTCCCATGGACAAAGATCTTCATTTTGTCCCCTACACAATCATACATTAAATGTGGTTGTGTGACTTCAAGTCCATTGTCGGTGCATGCACCAACTAACAAATGAATAAAGATCCTTCTTGTCTGTTTCCTGAAATGTATTGGAAAGCCTTATTTTGTTTCACTTCAAAAAGTATGCTGAAACAATATGCTCAATGAACCACAGAAGACTAATACAGACCAATAAAATAAACTAGAATCCAACTGAAAACCAAGATAAAATTATACTTGAACAAGCATGGCACAGCCCCTTACTTGCACAATTAAAAGTGGAACTGGCATAAAACCCCATTTTTAAAACAGCCACCTAACCTGTAAATTATGTCTATCATGTCGTCATTAGCGTGATGCTAATAATCGCCTGATTTTGTCCATCGAGTATATTCTGTGTTAAATGGAACACGACCTGTGATTTACTATTAAAAGAAAAAAATAAGAAATTCACAACTCCAGCCTTATCCCTTTTCCAAAATAAATACAACAGCTTCTCTAAAGAAAGACAGGATTTAAGAAACTTTGTTCTATAAACTTGAGTTCAAAATTGTTTAAAAATAATTGGTTTAGTGATATTCCAAATCATTTATTATATAACATTTCAGTAATTATTAATATTGTATAAGAAAGTCCCTTTTCGTATCTAACCATGACTAGAAAAATCATTTCCTAGAAAAATCAACACCTATGGAAACATATACTCTATGGAAAAAAATTCTTGTAATTAAAGACTTGGTGCTTGTAAGGATATGTTTTTCTTCTGAGCATTTTTGTGTAATATGAGTAACTTCAGCACTTCTTGTGTTAAGACCAAACCCCACTCTTTTGGAGTATGAATTAAACTGCTGTACCTTTAGCTAATGAAACTGCATTAACTCAATTTCTTTAATGCAAGCCTGGATTTAAACCCAACAGAATCCGAAATGCTATTTTATGCAGGCAAAAATGTAATAGTACACAAAGGATGAGCATAAAGCATTCTATACTGAGTCCCATGCAGGAGATTTAAACAGAAATTATCACCATGTATGTAACGTATGTTAGATAAAATGCTTAAACTAGTACCAAAAAGACCAATACAAGGGATCCAAGTTTAAATTGCTTCATCTGTGTAAAACAATTAAATAGTGCATACCAATGAGCTACCATTGTTCAAGATCATGTTCTTTCATTGTAGCTGCAGAGGGAGGTGGCACAGCTCCAGAACACACCCATGACTGCCCATAGAGAAATTTAATCTCTGCTAATCCTCATTGAAATATCTATCCACAACTCCATTATTTTAGTTTTCTTCTGGGAGAGGGGCTAAACTGCATTCAAAGTCTATCTAATTCAAGGCAACACTCCATGAAACTCAGTTTCGTTCAAATCTACAATTGCCAAAACTACTAACCATGGAAAACACTAATTCAAGAAAGGAAAATAAATTATATTTATGGCCATAGAACTATAATTCAACAAATCAAGTTAGTCCATCTATAAAATAAAGTTATGCTTAGGCTTTTTATATCTCCATCTAGAATTACAGGAATCCAGACCTGCTGGCTTTATGCAAAACAACTAAGTCTCTCACAATTCATTATCATTTTAGATGGACAGTGCTTAAAAATGTTAAAGATATATAGAAGTCATATGCTTTAATGACTCCTAACTGAAATTCATAGATAGTTTTTTGCTTTTAACTTCTAAGCTTAGATCACCTCTTGCTTTTTAGGTAAAAAAACAACAAAAAAACAAACCAAAACACAAACACAAACAAACAAAAGCAAACAAAAACACAAACACAAACAAACAAACAAACAAAACCCCCACTTTTGTTGCACATAGAAACTAAAGTTCTGCTGTCCTCATGAAAGAAGGAGCAGTATGTAATTATTTTTCAAATACTATTATTTTAATTAAAAGGAAGAAAATAGATTTTGAAAGAAGGCTTTTTCGTTCTTTTCTTTTCTTTTCTTTTCTTTTCTTTTCTTTTCTTTTCTTTTCTTTTCTTTTCTTTTCTTTTCTTTTCTTTTCTTTTCTTTTCTTTTCTTTTCTTTTCTTTTCTTCTCTTCTCTTCTCTTCTCTTTTCTTTTCTTTTCTCTTCTTTTCTCTTCTTTTCTCTTCTTTTCTCTTCTTTTCTCTTCTTTTCTCTTCTTTTCTTCTTTTCTTTTCTTTTCTTTTCTTTTCTTTTCTTTTCTTTTCTTTTCTTTTCTTTTCTTTTCTTTTCTTTTCTTTTCTTTTCTTTTCTTTTCTTTTCTTTTCTTTTCTTTTCTTCTCTTTTCTTCTCTTTTCTTCTCTTTTCTTCTCTTTTCTTCTCTTTTCTTCTCTTTTCTTCTCTTTTCTTCTCTTTTCCTTTCTCCTTTCCTTTCTCCTTTCCTTTCTCCTTTCCTTTCTCCTTTCCTTTCTCCTTTCCTTTCTCCTTTCCTTTCTCCTTTCCTTTCTCCTTTCCTTTCTCCTTTCCTTTCTCCTTTCCTTTCTCCTTTCCTTTCTCCTTTCCTTTCTCCTTTCCTTTCTCCTTTCCTTTCTCCTTTCCTTTCTCCTTTCCTTTCTCCTTTCCTTTCTCCTTTCCTTTCTCCTTTCCTTTCTCCTTTCCTTTCTCCTTTCCTTTCTCCTTTCCTTTCTCCTTTCCTTTCTCCTTTCCTTTCTCCTTTCCTTTCTCCTTTCCTTTCTCCTTTCCTTTCTCCTTTCCTTTCTCCTTTCCTTTCTCCTTTCCTTTCTCCTTTCCTTTCTCCTTTCCTTTCTCCTTTCCTTTCTCCTTTCCTTTCTCCTTTCCTTTCTCCTTTCCTTTCTCCTTTCCTTTCTCCTTTCCTTTCTCCTTTCCTTTCTCCTTTCCTTTCTCCTTTCCTTTCTCCTTTCCTTTCTCCTTTCCTTTCTCCTTTCCTTTCTCCTTTCCTTTCTCCTTTCCTTTCTCCTTTCCTTTCTCCTTTCCTTTCTCCTTTCCTTTCTCCTTTCCTTTCTCCTTTCCTTTCTCCTTTCCTTTCTCCTTCCCTTCCCTTCCCTTCCCTTCCCTTCCCTTCCCTTCCCTTCCCTTCCCTTCCCTTCCCTTCCCTTCCCTTCCCTTCCCTTCCCTTCCCTTCCCTTCCCTTTCTCCTTTCCTTTTTTTACTAGAGAGCTTGATTTGATGTGCATAAGAATAGAAATGGTGAGCAGAATGGAATTTTTATATTAGCAGCCTGGACCAAGTAGCATCAACCTGACTAGTCACTTTTAAGCAAACTGTTTCTATGAAACAAGAAAAATTTATCACCCAAAATGAAATGAGAAGGAAGGAATGATTTCCTTCCATTATTTCCAATGCAAATAATTTAGTATTAGAAGGAAAAAGAGCTCAAAAGCAGATAGAATAAATTTTTGTTATTGTGCTTCCTTAAATAAGTTACTACAAGAAACTGGTGATCAGACAGAAAAAGTGAAAAATGCTAGGACTGTCAGCCACAAATTGGAAAATAAAGTGCTTAATATTCACAATTGTATCCATTTTAGTCTATAAATTCTCTTCTACTTTTAACTCCCTCACTCCCCTCATATATCACTTAATAAATATTTGGGTGAGGTCCATTTATGTCATGAAGGGACAAAATAGATTGCGGATTAATCTGTGCATAAAATCACCTAAGTGACTTCCCATACCCTAACTTGCAAAAAGCTTGTAAATTCTCAGAGGGTTTTAAAAATTGCCTAAATTAGAAGATTTTCCTACAGTGGTTATGACAGAAGCATAGATCCAGATAGTTTTATATTTAGCAAGTATATTTAAAAAGCAAATTAAGCAAAACCACAACTAATACTTAGTCCTGAGAGTACATGTACAAACCTAGCTTTATGTTACCTGCATATATCAAGAATAAGACCTCATCCTTCCACCCACTGCTGTATCCCAGAATAACAGTCACTCAGCTGGTTTTTTTTGTCCCCTATCATGCCCCCCGCCTCCCATTTTCTTTTTGCCCTATCGCACATCTTCACGAGAAAATCAAAACATTTCATGCAAGAAGCCTTGAAGCCAAGTTACACCTGAGTTTTCAAGGTTATAATCTGATCACTAGGCTAATCAGTGTTTCCACTGACAAAGTAGCACTGAGAAGTTTAAGCATATCTGAAGCACAGTTTAACTCTTTATATAAAAGATGGCATTACTATAATGGTTGTAGAAATTACTTGGGCACCTCTCCCAGCCATCATCTCCTTAAGCCCAGAGGGACATAACAGGACACTTACTCTGTACTGAATCATAAGCAGTTGTCCCCAGCTGAATTAACATCGTATGCAGAAATACTTATATTTTCCTGAACATACTGCAACCTAAGTAAGCTTGACCTGATTTGACCCAGTTAAATTTCTGACATATAATGAGAACTTAAGGTAGCACAGCTGAGAACATAAAATAAGCATCTGCAATTGTTGAAAGATAATCACACAGAAAGTAAATCACTTCACAAGTCAGTTTTGGGCACATTTCTACATTTTTGGATGCAAAACTCATTCAGAAAATAATTCTGACTGAAGTACTGGTAGACCCAAGAAAAACATTTGCAGTACAGGCATGTATTATTAGCAACTAATGTTATGATATAAATTTCTTATTCTGAATACATAGTTCTGCAATTAACAACAGAAACGTTATTAATTCTTTCCCTTCTAAATAATACTTCTTTGCTTATTTATGTCATTATTAGAGGCAATAGAAATAACCAAGAAGAGCAGATTGTTCAGGCAATGACAGGTTAACAGCAAAAGGTTAACTGAACTGCTAATGCATAGCAGATGTACACCTGATTTTAAATCTAATATAGATATTTTGGGCTATTGGTTTATAACAATTTGACAAACTACCATCTGGATATGCAATATAACACACACATGGACGTGCTTGAGCTATTTCACAGTGTTTCTCTAACATTGCTGCTTCTGCTAAACAAGGAGCAATGAACCAACCCTTATGCTATGTCCCTAAGTCATCAGTGAGAGACCTGAGCAAAACAAGGAAAGGCACATGTTCTACAGAAGAATTTCTGCAAACACCTAATTCTCCCCCAAATCCATATGGCTTCAACTCATCCCTTTCTACCCTGGTAGTTCTCTTTAACCCATAGCAAATATATATGTGCATCAGTCACATGCTAACTCTACATGACCATCAGTTTTCACAGACTCGGCCTTGAATATCCTCACCTACCATCAACCTCACAATGACTCTCACACCTGAAGATATCTATTTTTTCCTCCCTATTTCCCAGCTCCTCTATTTTTATGGTACTACATCTTGGTAATCATGGATGTTCCTATTTTTCCCTGTCACAATCTGTCACTAACTGCCAAAAAGAATCTCCATTTTTGCAGGTCCAAGAAATCTTTTAAAAAAGAAAGACAAAGAACAGTGCTTTTAAAATAAAATAACAAGGGTTGTAACATGGAGAACATTTGTTTCTTTTAAAAATTCTGGGTCATTTGCTATAGAAGAAACAATTGGCACATAACACGAGATATGAATAAAATTCAGGGATACAAGTCTTGGAGAAAATGCTAATTTCACTAACTTTAACAGCTGTAACTGGGAGAGGTTCAGTGTTCTTCCTTTTGGGAGCAATTACCTTCAAATTAGAGGGTCAAAAATGTACTGATCTGATTAATGCAAAACCTTTACTCATTAATGGACTTATCCATTTTTTTTGATTTACCATCTCACTTCCATATCTTGCAAAACAACCTTGATAAATTTATACTTATTGATTACATTGGGAAGAGCTCTCAAGTGATTCACAACAATCTCAATTTCTTTAAATAAAGCTACTCTGGAGATAGCATATTTCTCATTTCTAATTATAGCTTCGAAATTCATCACAAAGGAAGTATTTGTACTGAAACCAAGCACTTTACAAGAACAGCAGACTATTATAAGCAGAATTGGAATCACAAATCAAATCTGTCTCAGGATGGAGTGATTATGTGATTATAGGAGAGCTCTTAGAAGGAGAAAGGAATCATTACCACATGGTCTGCGGCATCTTGGCCCAATATCTCACACACCATGCCACAGTGTTGAATATTAAAGGAAACAGAGCTCATTGTAGTTCAAATGTAGTCTCAGCCTAAACCTTTCAGATTTATATTAACACTGCTGTTCTTATGTTTAAAAGACTTGTCCTTCTTATCGATAAGCAGGAGTTCTCAGATACACAAAACACAAATCCAATTCATCTGTGTCTTTCATCCAGAAAGGCACAGATGAATAGCAGCAGACAGCAGCATCAGAGCTCTCAAAGGAAATTAGCAACAGTCTTTAGTCCTTCATCTTTACCTAGATCTTCATTGGTTTACAGTTCTTATTGACCCTAATCAAATATTTACAGTGATACCACCTCCAGTACTCCTCTATGAAGGACTAAAGACTGTTGCTATTTTCCTTTGAGAGCTCTAAGATGAACCACATTTAGTAGTTTTGTTTGTAATTAACTTGCTGTTCAGGTAGGATAAAACAATGTTTGTTAATAGTGCTTTGCTTGTACATATATGCTGGTTATTCCACATGGCCATAGTCACTTTATTAATTTTATCTGGCTTCTTTCATGTGTTTTCAGTTGTGCTTCATTAGATGTTCAAGGTGAGATTATAATGAAGAGATTTTTATGTCTCTATGCCTGGCAAGATAAGGGAGACGATCCTGCTGGAATCTACACTAAAGCACATGGAAAATAAGGAGGTGATTGGTGGCTTCACTAAGGGGAAATCATGCCTGGTAAATCTGGTGGCCCTCTACAATGGGGCTACAGAGTTGGTGGGTAAGAGAAGAGGAACTGCTGTCATCTGCCTGGATTTGTGCAAAGAATTTGACACTATCCCACATTACATCCTTGTCTCTAAATTGGAGAGACATGGATTTGACAGACAGACCACTCAGTGGATTAGGAATTGGCTGGATGGTCACACTCAGTGTTGCGATCAATGGCTTGATGTCCAAGTGGAGACCAGGGATGAGTGACATTCCTCAGGGTTTGGTATTGAGACTGGTCCTGTTTAACATTTTTGTCAGCAACAGGGACATTGGATCAAGTAAACCCTCAACAAGTTTGCCAAGCTGTGTCATGTGGTCAGCATGCTGGAGGGAAGGAATGTCATCCAGAGTGGCCTTGACAGGCTTGAGAGGTGGACCCAAGAGAACCTCATGAAGTTCAACAAGGCCAAGTGCAAGGTCCTGCACATGCATCAGGGCAATGCCAAGCACAAATATCAGCTGGGAGGAGAATGGATTGAGAGCAGCCCTCAGGAGAAGGATTTGGAGGTGATGGTTGATGAGAAGCTCAACATGACCTGGCAAAGTGTGCTCTCAGACTAGAAATCCAACTGTATCTTGTGCTGCACAAAAGAAGCGTGGCCAGCAGGTTGAGGGAGGTGATGCTGCCTCTCTACTCCACTCTGGTGAGATCCCCCAACCTTTAGTACTGTTTTGAGCTCTGGCGCCCCCAACATAAGAAGCACATGGACCTATTGCAGCAAATCCAAAGGAGGGCCACCAAGATGATCAGATGGCTGGAGCATCCCTTCTATGAAAACAGGCTGACAGAGTTGGGGCTGTTCAGCCTGGAGAAGAGAAGGCTCTGGGGAGACCTTATACTCTGTTTCCCCAAAAATAAGACCTACCCCGAAAATTAGCCCTAGCATGATCTTTCAGGATTTTTGAGGATGCTTGAAATATAAGATGTAGTTACAGTTCATTAAAAAAAGCCAATGTAAGTAGTGTCCAGGCAGCTATACATGTAAAAAAGTAATAAGTTTTGGAGCAAAAGTTAATATAAGACAGTCTTATTTTCAGGGAAACAGGGTAGCAGCCTTTCAGTACCTAAAGGGGACCTACAAGAAAGCTGGAGAGGGACTTGTTACAAGGGCATGTAGTGATAGGACAAGGGGTAATGGCTTTAAACTGAAAGAGGGCAGATTTAGATTAGATGCAAGGAAGAAATTCTTCACCATGAGGGTAGTGAGGCCCTGAAACAGGTTGCCCAGGTAATTTGTGGATGCCTGTCCTGGTTTTGTTAAAAACAAGTTCCTCTTTCAGTGAATTTTGCCTGTCAGCTAAAGCCTTCATATTAACTGCATTTTCCTGGAGAACCAGACCCATGTTTTGGTAAACCTAGCAATGGAATGCAAACATATTGATAAGCACGGATGGACATCTCGCGAGAGGGGCGACGAGAAACAAGTGACTAAGAAACTGACCAACTGTGTATAACATTCCATTCACGTGAATACTTCATATAAAAGTGGGAGATCACGAGGATCTCGTCCCTTTTCCCCTTCTGCTTATGGCCGACCTTAGGAGAGGATCTGGCTGGTCGTCCCTGAGAACTGAGGCCTAGTGAGAGACTGAATCCAGCTCCGCTTGGCTGCAGAGTCTAATCCAGGACTTTGGTGGCCGGCTCTGCAGTTGCTGAGACTTTCAAGATTGGTTTTGTATATTTTGTATTATTTTCTCTATTCTTATTAGTAGCATTAGTAAAACATCTTTAATTTTTCCAACTCTCTTCTCTCTGTTCTTCTTTCCCTCCCGATCGCCTGTCCTGAGTGGGAAGGGGGGAGAGGGAGGGGCAAAAAGGGGGAAGTGGGGGGGAGAGGAGGTTAACAATACATCTGCCAGGGTTTTATTGTCACCCCGCAATCTTAACCCTCGACAGATAATTTGGCGCCCAACGTGGGGCCCGAGAAAGGGGTAAATTTGAAGATTTTCTGGCTTTTCTGCTGCTCTAACGTACCTTTCAGTTTTCTTGGCACGGTGCCAACTCATAGAGTTGTGATACTCGCGCGTCTGTTTGCTTCGGACATTATTTAGTGGTATTAAGGCAAAGTGAATTACGTTGATTTAAAGATGTTATGGCATAAGTTGTATCAGTTGTTTTCTACCTTGTGCTCACTGATTCCATATCTGTGTTGGGCTTTCTTTCTTAATCGAAGTATTCATTATATAACAACAAGGAACTGGACAATGATCATGATGATACTGTGTGGTTTGTCACTGGTTTACTTCATTGTACTGCAGCCGCTAATTAATTTCTACTCGCTTCTGCTTTACCTTGAAAAGCCTCCAGGAGAGATTAAAGAGCAGAACGGCTCTGTGTTTGCTAATTGGTCAAGCGAATCTTTAGAAAGGCTGACTAACAATACTTTCGTTTTGTCGCTAGGAGAGTTTGCAAATGTTTTAGAGAATTTTGAATATCCTTGGAGTTTTGACAGAACTGTTATGGTGTTATCTGGTTTGCTGAATGTGTGTCAGTTTGTGCTTCTGTTAAGAGAAATGGCGTTCAACAGGAGGTTTGCGTCTCTTTGTTGTCCTGAGATTTGCGGTGCGTCTTCGGAAGCTTTAGCAAAAAGCTCTCCTGGCCGCTCAAGAAAGAGCAAAACAGCAAAAACGGCTGCAGCCACTTCCCAGGCTGAAGGTACGGCTCCTACGCAGCCCAAGGACATTGCTGATAACGTTACTTCTCCAGCCTCACAGGCTAAGGCAGCCCCCCTTTCTTCACACACTGGGCACTGTTGCTGCTGTAACCACAGTAACCACTGTGACAGTCATTCAGACTCTGGAAGTGAATCAAATGATGGTAAACCCATATCAGCATCAGTTGCCGGTTGTAAGAAAGTCACTAGAAAGACTACCCGTGCAGCAGATGATGGCACAGGGCCAACATCAACCCAAGGGCCATCATCATCAGGACAGGGAGGAGATGAAGTGACCATCACTCGGTCCTTTTCTCCAGGTGAGCTGAGAGATCTGCGAAAAGACTTTAGTCGTCGTGAAGGAGAGAATATTTTAACCTGGCTGCTCCGATGCTGGGACAATGGGGCAGGAACAATTGAATTGGAAGGTGGTGAAGCCAGGCAGCTGGGATCTCTGTCAAGAGATTCCACCATTGATAGGGCAATTTCAAGAGAGTCTAATGCCACTACTCTCTGGGCCCGACTCCTGGCAGCTATGAAAGTAAGATTTCCCTACAAGGAAGATTGTATATCCAAGTTAGGGAACTGGAATACTATGGAGAGAGGTATTCAGTTCCTGAGAGAATTAGCTGTGCGAGAGATCATCTATTTTGAACCAAACAGCCAAGAGGGGACAGACCCAGACAGAATCAATTGCACACGACCTCTGTGGCGCAGATTTGTACAAAGTGCACCACCTGCATATGCTAAGTCATTGGCAGGAATGGTCTGGTCATCACGAGGTATACAAGATATTACTGAAGTGATTGAGCAGCTCCGGAACTTTGAGGACAGCCTAGCTGGTTCTCTACGGGCTTGTGTCTCTGCTGTAGAGAAACTGTGTGAAAAATCTGATGATCGGTTTGAAAAGCTGTTGCAAGAAATCAAAGAACTCAGAGAAGACACATACCATTCACGACCTGCACAAACCTATGTTTCAGCTGTTAGGAAAAGGCGTTTCCAGTCTCGAGAGAGAGGACAGAGGCAGCCCACAAAAAGAGGTTCACTGTGGTTCTTCCTACATGAGCAGGGAGAAAACATGAATAAGTGGCATGGAAGACCTACCTCAGAACTTCAAGAACGAGTACGTGAGATAAAAGGAAAAACTCCTAGGAAGGTGGCTGCTCCAGTTTACAAAAGGAGCAGAAGAGATTCTGATGCTCTTGAAGGAACCTCTAATTCACACCCAGAAACTGTGCAAAACAGAAATTAGAGGTGCCCTGCCTCCAACCAGGTGGAGGAAAGGGATAACAGAGTTTATTGGACTGTACAAATACGATGGCCTGGTACAACACACCCCCAGGAGTATAAAGCTTTAGTGGACACTGGTGCACAGTGCACGATAATTCCTTCTAATTATAAAGGAACGCAATCCATCAATATTTTTGGAGTGACTGGGGGATCCCAGGAACTGACTGTTGTAGAGGCTGAAATGAGCCTAACTGGAAAAAACTGGCAAAAGCATCCCATTGTGACTGGTCCAGATGCTCCGTGCATCCTTGGCATAGACTACCTCAAGAGAGGGTATTTTAAGGACCCAAAAGGGTATAGGTGGGCATTTGGTATAGCAGCTGTGGACACTGAGAAAATTGAACAGCTGTCTAATTTGCCTGGTCTTTCAGATGATCCTTCTGTTGTAGGACTGCTGATGGTTGACGATCAGCAGGTGCCAATTGCTACCACGACGGTGCATCGCCGGCAATATCGCACCAATCGAGACTCTTTGATTCCTATCCAGAAGTTGATCCGTCAATTGGAAAGCCAGGGTGTGATCAGTAAGACTCGCTCACCTTTTAACAGCCCAATCTGGCCAGTGCGTAAGTCTAGTGATGAGTGGAGACTAACTGTGGACTATCGTGGCCTGAATGAAGTTACGCCACCACTGAGTGCTGCTGTGCCTGACATGCTAGAACTGCAATTTGAACTGGAGTCAAAGGCAGCTAAGTGGTATGCTACAATTGACATTGCTAATGCATTTTTCTCTATTCCTGTAGCAGCAGAGTGCAGGCCGCAGTTTGCTTTCACCTGGAGAGGCATCCAGTACACGTGGAATCGCTTGCCCCAGGGGTGGAAACACAGTCCTACCATCTGCCATGGACTGATCCAGACCACGCTGGAGCAAGGTAAAGCTCCAGAACACTTGCAATATATTGATGACATCATCGTATGGGGCGACACAGCGAAAGAAGTCTTCGAGAAAGGTGAGAGAATAATTCAAATTCTTTTGGATGCTGGTTTTGCCATAAAACGAAGCAAGGTCAAGGGACCTGCACGAGAGATCCAGTTTTTAGGAATAAAATGGCAAGATGGCCGTCGTCAGATCCCAATGGATGTGATCAACAAAATCGCAGCAATGTCTCCACCTACTAATAAAAAGGAGACACAGACTTTCTTGGGCATTGTAGGTTTTTGGAGAATGCATATCCCTGACTACAGCCACATTGTGAGCCCTCTCTATCGAGTGACTCGTAAAAAGAACCAGTTTGAGTGGGGCCCTGAACAACGACAAGCCTTTGAACAAATTAAGCGTGAGATAACTCATGCGGTGGCCCTTGGACCAGTTCGGACTGGACTAGATGTTAAAAATGTGCTCTACACCGCAGCCGGAGATAATGGACTTACCTGGAGCCTCTGGCAGAAAGCACCAGGAGAAACCCGAGGTCGACCCTTAGGTTTTTGGAGTCGAGGATACAAAGGATCTGAGGCCAACTATACTCCAACTGAAAAAGAGATACTAGCAGCATATGAAGGAGTTCGAGCTGCTTCAGAAGTGATCGGTACTGAAGCACAGCTCCTCCTGGCACCTCGACTGCCGGTACTGAGCTGGATGTTCAAAGGGACGGTTCCCTCTCCACATCATGCGACCGAAGTTACGTGGAGTAAATGGATTGCATTGATCACGCAACGAGCTCGAATTGGAAGTCCCAATCGCCCAGGGATCTTAGAAGTGATTACAGACTGGCCAGAAAGCAAAGACTTTGGGATGTCTCCAGATGAGGAGGAAGTAAAACGTGCTGAAGAAGCACCACCGTATAATACTCTTTCAGAGACTGATAAGCAGTATGCACTGTTCACAGATGGATCCTGTCGTCTTGTAGGAAAACATCGAAGGTGGAAAGCTGCTGTGTGGAGTCCCACACGACAAGTTACAGAAGCCACTGAAGGACAAGGTGAATCTAGTCAGTTTGCAGAAGTGAAAGCCATCCAGCTGGCTTTGGACATTGCTGAACGAGAGAAGTGGCCAATACTTTATCTCTATACTGACTCATGGATGGCAGCAAATGCCTTGTGGGGGTGGCTACAGCAATGGAAGAAAAGCAACTGGCAGCGTAGAGGTAAACCCATTTGGGCTGCCACACTGTGGCAAGATATTGCTGCTCGGCTAGAGAGCCTGCCTGTGAAAGTTCGGCATGTAGATGCTCATGTGCCTAAAAGTCGAGCCACTGAGGAACATCTAAACAACCAACAAGCGGATCAAGCTGCTAAGATTAAAGTAGCTGAGGTGGACTTGGACTGGCAACATAAAGGTGAACTTTTCCTAGCTCGGTGGGCCCATGATGCTTCAGGGCATCAAGGTAGAGATGCAACATACAAATGGGCTCGCGATCGAGGGGTGGATTTAACTATGGACACTATTTCACAGGTTATTCATGAATGCGAGACTTGCGCCGAAATCAAACAAGCAAAACGTTTAAAGCCTGTATGGTATGGGGGGCGATGGTTAAAGTATAAGTATGGAGAAGCTTGGCAGATTGATTATATTACACTTCCACAAACACGTCAAGGTAAGCGTTATGTACTTACAATGGTGGAAGCAACCACTGGATGGTTGGAAACATATGCTGTACCTCATGCTACAGCCCGAAATACTATCTTGGGCCTTGAAAAGCAAGTCCTTTGGCGACATGGTACGCCAGAAAGAATTGAATCAGACAATGGTACTCATTTCAAAAACAGTATTATAGACAATTGGGCCAAAGAACATGGTATTGAGTGGGTATATCATATTCCATATCATGCACCAGCCTCTGGGAAAATTGAAAGGTACAATGGTTTGCTAAAGACTACACTAAAGGCACTTGGTGGTGGAACCTTTAAAAACTGGGATTCACATTTAGCAAAAGCCACTTGGTTGGTCAACACCAGGGGATCAACCAATCGAGCCGGGCCTGCCCAATCAGAAATTTTACGGACTGTAGAAGGAGATAAAGTCCCTGTAGTACACATGAAAAATATGTTAGGAAAGGCAGTCTGGGTTACTCCTGCCTCAGGCAAAGGCAAGCCCATTCGTGGGATTGTTTTTGCCCAGGGACCTGGCAGCACCTGGTGGGTGATGCTTAAGGATGGAGAAGTTCGGTGTGTACCTCAAGGGGATTTGAGTTTAGGTGAAAATATGCAATACTGAACTGCATGATGTGAATTGCCGTACTAACAGTATTTAATAAGTGTCTTTCAGATCAAGACAGTGATGATGAAACCAGAGCTAGCTTCTTCGAGTGGCGCCTAACAAATTCCTCGAAGTTGATGTCTTTAACCCACAAACAGTGGTCATGAGATGCACTTGTACCATTTTTTCCTGCCCTGGGAGACTGTTGTGACAAAATGAACTTAATGAACTTTTTAAAGCATTGGTCCACTGATTAATTACTCCTGTGTATATATGTATATATATATATAGTAGTAGTGATTAATTAGATTGTGTTGATAGATTGTATTGATAAGGTTTAAGTATTCAGCGAATGGCATATTATAAGGGGTGGAATGTCCTGGTTTTGTTAAAAACAAGTTCCTCTTTCAGTGAATTTTGCCTGTCAGCTAAAGCCTTCATATTAACTGCATTTTCCTGGAGAACCAGACCCATGTTTTGGTAAACCTAGCAATGGAATGCAAACATATTGATAAGCACGGATGGACATCTCGCGAGAGGGGCGACGAGAAACAAGTGACTAAGAAACTGACCAACTGTGTATAACATTCCATTCACGTGAATACTTCATATAAAAGTGGGAGATCACGAGGATCTCGTCCCTTTTCCCCTTCTGCTTATGGCCGACCTTAGGAGAGGATCTGGCTGGTCGTCCCTGAGAACTGAGGCCTAGTGAGAGACTGAATCCAGCTCCGCTTGGCTGCAGAGTCTAATCCAGGACTTTGGTGGCCGGCTCTGCAGTTGCTGAGACTTTCAAGATTGGTTTTGTATATTTTGTATTATTTTCTCTATTCTTATTAGTAGCATTAGTAAAACATCTTTAATTTTTCCAACTCTCTTCTCTCTGTTCTTCTTTCCCTCCCTATCGCCTGTCCTGAGTGGGAAGGGGGGAGAGGGAGGGGCAAAAAGGGGGAAGTGGGGGGGAGAGGAGGTTAACAATACATCTGCCAGGGTTTTATTGTCACCCCGCAATCTTAACCCTCGACAATGCCCCATCCCTTCAAGTGTTCAAGGCCAGGTTGGATGGGGCTTTGAGCAACCTGGTCTAGGAAAATGTGTCCCTGCCCATGGCATGGGGGCTGGAATTAGATGACCTTTAAGGTCCCCTCCAGCCCAAACTGTCTTAGGATGTTTCTATGATTAATGTAACAGAGAGATTAACAAAGACAGCTGATAAGCCTATGCTAGAGGAAGATGTGTCTGCACCTAAGCATGCCAAAGCAACCTAATGTAAACAACTTGGTTTTTTTAACTGGAGTTAAGACTACCTAGAGGCCTGGCTGCCCTCCTCTGTCCCATGTTTCACTGCTACATAAATCCAGGAGGAACAACTCGGCTTAGAATCAACACATAAAGTGAAAGTATTGGTATTCTCCCAGGAGCATCACCACATTTCATTGGTTCTTCTACCTCATGCAGAGGTGGGAAGCCCAAATTTTATTCCAACACTTTATTTTCCCAGTGGTGCTTCTGTTTCTTCTGCAAAGAAACCCGTTTTCATAACAGAGCAAAGCAGCTTTCTGTTCAGAGTTGACATTTCCACTCATGCCCTGCTTCACCCGCCTATTTCTATTGATGACAAATTTCATATTCCCCATTTAAAGATGTTTAAAACAAAAATAAAGTGTACACTCAAGTCAACCAAGAAAAAGTTAGTGAACCAGTAATCTCTCAGTAAGGGATACTCACGAAGTACCATCATTCACATATTTATTTCTGTCCCTCTCAGCAAAGTTTTTTTCTCTAACAAACTCACTACAATAGGCAAACTGTGTACTAAGAAATAAAGAGGTTAGCATTCTAAACAGGCAACTGAAAAAGCTTCAAAAAAACCACACCTGTGATTTCCCACATCTGTCTGTCTTGAGTTAGTCCTAGTTTTTAAAAAGAAGGGATCTAAACACATATTTTACTGCTTTTAGTTGTCCTCTCTGTCATTTTACTATCCCAGAAAGCTGAGTATATAGAAGTAGGGAGTGTTTACTTCATTTCACCCTGGCAGCTTTTAAGGATAATCCTATTTAATTGTATAATCCTCCTTCTGCAATGTTGAACTTCAGCCTATCTGTATCAAATGGACCATGAATATTACTAACAATATTTTTTCTTTCCACTTTTCTTAAAAATTATTAGTGATCTTTGTTTTCTAATGCTTACCCTTAGTACAAAAGAAACTGTAATTGTCTCCAATTTATTTTGAAAAAGTATCTGCTGTGGAAGGTACTCAATACCAACGTGTAACTGCAACATCATTTAAGTGGGAAGGCAGGGGAACCATTTTTGGTTGACAAGAAGCTTGGTATTCCATTTCAGGCTTATATATTGGTACTATATGGTCCAGGATGTGTAAAGCAGTAGTCACTCTCCAGCTTGATCAAAGCAGTAAGTCTATTATAAGGCTTAGAGCCTTATACCAGAAGTTCACAACCTGTAATAGCACAGCTTCCCAAGGCAAATTATGAAGCCCATGATTTGCTTCTGACCATCTGCTCAAAAAACCCCACAAAAGCAGGGATGCTCACAAAAGCAAGAATTTCCCTTGCATATGTACTGCACAGCAAATGTCAGCCTCAACACTCAGACCCAATGCAAACAAACTATGCATTCCCAATCAGTCTGACCCTATGTCAGTTGCAGCAGGTTTAAGTATTGTACTGCCACTGAAAGAAGCTGTACATCCAAAAGGCAGGAGTTCAGTACAGCTCTCCAAAACTTTCCAAGCTGTCCAAAAATTCAAGTATGCTTGCCATGTCAGACACTACTCCCATTGCAAGAATCGCTAAGTGTAGCTAAGAACTATATTAATTGGGAGTTTTCCCATATAAAACTGTTGAAATACTGTGGTGTTTCCTGTTCTAGGAGCAAAGATGTCAAAACAGGCCTTCAGCCTTTTCTTGGGCTGATTCCTATCCTCAAAAGCGACTGTGTGCAGAATTTTAGGAATACAGAAAGTATTTTTATTTTATTACTATTGTTCTATTACAATTTCATTCTGCTCATCCTGAGACAACCTGTAAAGTCAGACTATCCTCAATGGATGGGAACAAAACAAAAAATTCCTATTTTGTAAAAGCTCTGTTTTATGTCCTGAATTTAAAGGTCATGTGAATTTAGAATATCCTAAAAAATCTAAAATATTTTGAATCAATCACGTGTCATTCCCTTACTATTAGTTAATAGCACTAATCTTCAAAACACAGTTTGTGTCAGGGATTTAAAAATTATGCATTTCCTGTAAAGGTGCTTCTGTTTAGGCAGATCTCGACACTTACTGTGTTAGACAAACTGGTAAGTGTTGCGATGAACAGCATAGCTGTATGGACCTGCATTCTCCTGTCTATCCTCTGTGAGTACATTTGCTCCTGTTTGTACTTCGGAACAATCTAAACATATCCCACTGCTTTAGGTATAAGAAGACATGAAAATCCTTTCTCTTCCTAGCTGTTCTCTATTTATTGCAGACTGCTTCCGTTAAGAAGAAAAAGAAACAGAAACATTGGCAAATCCCATGCCTTTCACCACGTAGCCATAGACTAGTACCTAAGCAATTCACTGCTGAGAAAAAACACCAAATGCCTTTCTTTATGAAATGAAAGGAGTAGGGGATAAAGCACACATTTGCCATGTTTACACCTCTCTTTGGGGAAATGCAGGGAGACTACTTCAACTTTCATGCCTGCAGCAGAACAGATTGTTGGTAAAGAACCAGTAAGCCAGAATTCTTAATTCTAAGTCCACAGTAAGTTTCTCCTAGAGCGTGCTCTAAAAGAATGGTCAGTTGTAGGTTATAAATATTACCAGACTTTTTCTTATTTCAAATATTATGGCAAAACAAGAGCAAGCAGTAGGAAAAAAAAACAAACAAACAAACAAATAATTAATGGTCCAGCTCTACAATTCATCAGTTTCAGAAGAGCAGTCTCACTGGCATCAGCAGGACTGCTTACATCCTGGTATTTGGCTAACAATGAACAAGTAGGCAGTCAGCATACAGATGGAGAGTTCTTGGAAACCTCTCCTTTTTAATCTTCCTGCAGCACCAGTGCAGAATCCGAAAAGGTACTCAGAGCAATCCCATTGAGCTACAAAAAGATGTAAGAATCGAAGGTGTTTTTACCAAGCAGTTGGATAGGGTTGTCACTACTGATCATGTGAGCTCCAAGATTACACCAAGGTCACAGTGATGTTGTTTCTAGACTGTCCATGCATATCTCAAGTCTTTAGTTTGATTAGAAAATATCCACTGAGTTATGTTTCCTTCAGCTGTCAAGACAGGTTGCCAAATGAAACCAATGTTGGCAGTCAGAATTTGGCTAGTAATTGGCTGGGAGTACAGCTCTCATTTTTCACTTGTATGTTCACATGTTTAACGTGGTATGCTAAGAACACCATTATTATCACTGGCTTTTGATGATCAGCTCAAGAAAAAACTACTGAAGCTCTCAAGAACTGTGAAATAAGAAATATGGGGAAACTTTCACGCTGTGCTGTACGTTACATGCTTTACCCAGCTGCAACCAATGAACTATTCAAAAGCATACAAATCCCACTTCAAGGGGTGAAGGTGCCTAACATCTTCAACAATACTCTTCTTTCTGCCTACAGAAGCAGTTAAGACTTCTAATCAACATTTTTTTCAATTTTGTGAGTGCCACTGGCATGTCAGGTCTTTCTGTGCCTTGAGAAGGTGGAACCAACACTAACATCTTAACTTGTATGTCACAGCAATTTCATGCAAGGCCTTTTTTCATTTTATTGGAGATCTGGTATCTTTTCACAAAACTAGCCCTACAGCATCAGCCACACATCTGTACTGCCAAGAATGACCCTCCCTTGCACATGATGGCCACATCTTTTTTTATTGACTTCTTCAATCTTCTTCCTGTGTGGCAAAAATCACTGTTGTCTGTCAGACTATAGTTACCTTCCTTGGTGAGCAAAGAGATTCCTGAAAAGTCTTCTATCTAAAGAAGAGAATGGTGTAAGTTTTGTTGTTAGACTAGAAAGAAAAATTGTCAAGTGGAATCTAAGCTTCATGTTAAGGGACTTATAGCCCACTTCTTTGGCTTTCCAAAATGCAGGCAGCCTAGTAATCCTAACCCAAGTCTGCAAGGCTTTGAAATGAGGGTGTACCTCAGACATTTATACCATATTTTCTCTGAAATTTCTCTATATTTAAAAATAAAACATAATTTGTAATTGAGGTAACTACAATAAAATATTTGTAGGTTCAAGCTTCAATGCATTTTTACATCTTAAAAGAGAAAATGTAGTTTGAAATATTGCTTGGCTCTTTTTGCACGGCAAGGCCTAGAGGAAACAGTATAGAATATGCAATGTAGGTATGATGTTTTTTCAAGACTCTTGGAAACAGAGCAACTTACATATGTAACAGAGCCCAAGCAATGACAGAATAGAGAAGGACAAATAACTGAAGATTTGTTATGACAACTTTGACATAATAGCACTGCGAATTTTTTTTTAACTCTATGTCCGATGCAGCAGCACTCTCAGGAAAAACAGCTGCTTAACTATTTCACTGCAAACAAGACTATGCAGTTGAGGATCATTACACCAGTCAACATCAACAACAGTTTCCAATTTATCTGAGAGACATAGAATAGTTTACATTTCAGCTGCAGCTTTCTGAATGGGGAACATATCTGGACAGCCAGTAGGCTGGGAATAAGCTGGTACTCTTAGAAAAAGTCTGACTGAATCAAAAATTTCTAGTGGGGCTCCTAGAGAACAGACTCTACTTAAACAGTAGAGTCTTAAAAATTTAAGACTTAAAAATTACTTACTTAAAAATTCCAATTTATAAATCAAGCCAAAGGAATTACAGATACACAATGACATACGTCACTTTTCAGCAGACATTTGTAATAATTATCTCTATTAATTTCTTCACAAAGATTTTCTCTAACCTAATTTTACCCACATGCAATGTAGAAGGAAGTAAAATTCTAACAAGAAAAAGAAGTTCAGAAGTCAAATGATTTTCCAGAACATAAAAATCCTTTACCTGATTGCTTTCACACCACCTTCCGTTGACTTTCAATATTTTTCTCTGCAATTAATTCTGCTATTACGCTTTGGAAAATCTGACAAAATGTCAATAATTAGATGCCAACCACTTAGTGTTGTGTGAAACTTGGCGGTTTTGCTTTGCAGGAGTGCAGGCAAATATTTTATTTGGTGTCAATCCACATATGTTCCCTCTCCACCACTTCCAGTTTGGTTTTGACTTTTGAGTAAGTCCAAAGAGGCAAATGAATAAGCAGTCAAAATTTCCACATTTTACCTGGTTTCACTTCATGACCATGCAAATAAAAACCAGGCAGGCAAATCTTCATGAATCAACAATGGAACAAGTTAGATGTTCAAATTCAGAAAGAAATATAAGAAAACATCCTGTCATGTGATTGTGGTGATTTACACCCATCTAGACACCCAAAAACCTCAGGATCGTCATGATGTTAACTCTTCCTAGTGCCATTACTGTTTGTATTCTATAGTCTGTAAAGTGCTGCAGGCATGTGCATTTATGATACTACATAAAGACCCCAAATGAGAATAATAGTAATAATAATTGGTTTTGTTTAAAATCCTGGCAGCATTTTACATTGTTCCAGCTGCTTTCTACTCTTCCCATCCACCCCCAAGCATCCTGAGATTGCAGCTCACCGGATGACCACTACTGCTGTCATTATGCCCAATTCTGGTCTTTATCTGGTAAAAACCACAGTTGATCCAACAGAAATTATAGAAGGTGAAATTTGTTTTAAATGAGAGAAGTAATAACCATTCAAAATGTCAGACTGTATTAACATTTCTTCTGAGAACATATGCATTGTTTATGTCTACAAAGGAATTTAAAGAAAAGAAGGGTATAGAGTCCAAAATCCAAGTAACTACAGGTACCACATGTGGGAAATTGTGAGGTAGAGAAAAGAGGCCAATGGGATAAGCAGAAGAAAAAAGGGAATGAAGATAAGAAAGCAGACATAAAATATGGGTACAAGCAGAAAAGACAGAACAGTCTGAAAACTGAGATGTACAAGATTAAGAAGATAACACAAATAAGAAAAATAACTCTATAATATAGGATGGGAATGAAGAACAAATGGATTACAGATAGACTGGAGGAGAGATGATGATACAGGGAAAAGAAAGGACAATGAGCATGGATGTAACCGATTACAGGCACACAACGAACACACAGTAAAATTAGGGATGTAGATGAGAAAAGTTGAAGAAAGAATGGCATAAGAATAAAAAGGAGATCTGAAACAGAAAGGTACAGGACTGAGAGAAAAAAGTGTATCTGGAAGAGGGACAAAGAACAGGAAAATTTTACAGGATAAAGGCAGAAGTAGGATTTGAGAAAAATTATGACTGGGATAATCAAAGTTTGAGTGGCGAGATGGTTAAAAATAAGGATAAGTACAAAGGTAGGACCCAAGAGAATATGGAAGAAAGAAGACCTCAGGAAAGGGATGGGAGTGAAAAGCAGCAGATGAAGCTAACACTTGTACGGAGACCTTGGTACTACCCCTGCATGCAAGGTCATCTTACCAGTCCACCACAGGTACTGAAGGAGGCAAAGGAGCCTGGGTAGCGGAGGACAGTGCCACTGTAGTAACAAGCTCTCTCAGGTTGTGACTGTGCAGCACTGGGTGGGCTTTTGCCCTCGCCCCTGAGCCGCTCCTCCACAGCAAAGCCAGGAGCCAGGAAGCGGCTGTCCCTCTTGAGCAGCAGGTAGAGCTCCCGAGCAAAAGCCGGAATCCTCAGCAGCACCTCATCTCCATCCTCTGCTGGAGGTGGTGGCGGAGGGGATGGTGGTGGTGGCAACTGGTCAGAAGCACCAGACCCCTGGGGCAGAGGGGACCAGTGGTAAAACTCCTGAGACTCATACTCATCCTCAGTGTCCTCTTCCTCTGCTGCCTCCCCCACAGCCTGTGCCTGCCCCTCCACCAAGGAGGAGACTGAACGCACCTCCCGAGAGCTGCCGGCCACCGGGTTAGGTGTGACAGGGGTACTGAGGGTGCTGTTCCGGTTCCCACAGCTGGGGTCGGTGCTGCAGCCGCCCCCACCACCACTGCCACCCGCTGGTTCCTGCTGGCCCCTGCTCCACAGCGCGGGGAAGACGATCTCCCACTCCTCCATTTCTTCTGAAGCATGGAGACCTGTGGGAAGGCCAGCAGATGCTTTAAATGAGTGGAGCACCCAGCAGCACAGAGTGCCTGTCAGCAACCTACTGTCTGCCCCACCACAATGCACTCTTCCTAGCTCTCAGCCGACCAAGCACGCCACCCAAAATTCGGTAGGCTCCATTTGGCCCTTTCATCCTGTCTTTTCACATGGCAGGTATGCCAGCCGCTAGATGTCCCTGTGCTTGTTGAGGGGTCTGGGACACACCGTGGTCCCAGGAGTTCAAGCTGGGCAGAAGGTGTGTTTCTACCATCAGCTGGGAATGTTCTTCTTCTTGACCACCACCTCCATGCAAAGAGAGCTGCACAAACTTTTCATCACTTAGACAAACTGGCAACTTTTTCATACAGCTAAAAAAATGGGTTTTTAGCAGGGAAAACTTGAACAAGAAAAACTGAAAATTTGAACCTTGTGTTCAGCATGTTTTGCCAGACTCACTATGATTTCAAAAGTGCATCCAAATGCACTCACACCTCATGGCTGCACATTTGCAAGTGCACATACAAGTGGCAGATGCATGCATATGCTGTATCATCATTATCATTATAGTCAAACTGAGTTACAATCACTAATCAGTGATGTCTGTGTATTACATACACTATATCACAATTTAACCAAAATTCCCAGCATGCCAGCATTACATTTATAAAGGTATGAGTACACACAATCTGCACCAGCTTGAGACAGGAGACAATTTACACATTCATCCTACACAGGACAGTAATAGCACTGCCGAGATGACAGGGCTGAGTATGAAAATTTGGACCTCGTACAGTGCATACGAGCGCATTGCAATGCACCCTCACAGCGGAGGCATGCTTTATCTGATCACCCATCTGTTACAGAGGATAAGCACTGCAGCTGCGGCGTTTAACAATGGACATGTACCGGCTACCGGCAGCCGGCGGGGCACGGAGGCCGCCCCGAGACTCGGCCCCGTCCCGCGAAAGGCGCGCACTTACCTGCCGAAAGCCCGCTTGACAGTACGCACAGCTGGTAGAAAATGCAGCAGACGCGGCTCAGGCGCATCCTCCCGCCCATTCCCATCGGCTCCGCGCCCGCGGGACGCCGGCGGGCAGGACAGGGAGGGCCGTGCCGTGCCGAGCCGAGCCGGGCCGGGAGCGCAGCCACCTGGGCGCCCGCGGAGAAACTGCAGGCGAACGCGAAGCTCACGTCCCGGCTGGGCGGGCGGGCAGCACCGGCAGCGCTGGATGTGCAGCGCACGACGGGGGGGCGGGCAGGGGGAGGCCGTTGCGAGGGCGCAGGCAGGCGGGAGCGCGGCCCGTACGCGCGCACAGCGCCCGGCGGCGGGCGGGCAGCTGCGCCCCACCGGCGGCGACCACGCTGCCCCCGCCTGCCGCTCGCCCCCACGGGGCGGGACGCGCCGGGGCCCGTCCCGTCCGGCCCCGCCCCGCCCCGCCCGGGCGGGCACCCGGCGCGGCCCCCCTTCCCTCCCCGCCAGTCCCGCCGCCGCGCCGTGAGCTGGCGCCCGGGCTGCTCCGTGGGCAGCTGACTTCGGGCTGCGTGCCGCGGGCACCTTGCGCGGGCGCGGCCCTCTGGACACCGCGCTTCGCACCCGCCGGCCGCCGCCGGCCGTACAGGAGCTGGCACCGGTACCGCGTGCGTCCCGACAGCGGGACAAGCCCCCCTTATCCCGCCACCGGGAACGCGCTCTGCACAGCCTGTGTCTCAAATTCAGGGAACAGCAGAGATTAGACATTTCTGCCTGGTTTTGTGCAATTCGATTCTGATCTCCTTTCCCCCCCACTGCACAGTTCTCCATGGAAACCCATCACTTTCCACCACAACCCTTGTCAGCAAATGAATTATTAAGAGAGGAGTCGAGCAAAAGCTTTAAATGCACATCTAACATAATTATAAACTGTAGGAGCAACAGGTAAACACTTCCCTCTAAAAGCCTGATTTCTTATCATAACTTCTGCTTTATCTACTGTTGGTGGTGTCAAAGGTGACTACTCTGCCCTGGGGGAAAGGAAGGCAATCTACTGTGAAGAGGAAAGCCAGCTGTGCTTTTAAGAGTAAGCTACAAAGTTGCAACAATTCTTCCTGAAAGTTAGTTGTATAAAATGAAAAGCAAAACAAACAATCACATTGGGGCTCCAAATAAAAAACACGTTGGACTCCACAGAAGGCAAATGCAGCTGGGGTTTGCTCTCTGCCTTGTTCAGTAGCTGTTTGAAACCTATGTGGCATGGGTATGCTCAACTAACTCCAAACAGTATTTTGAATTAGTTATTTGGTTTTATAGGAAAAAAATCTTACCATATGGTAGTCCTTTCCTTTCCTTTCCTTTCCTTTCCTTTCCTTTCCTTTCCTTTCCTTTCCTTTCCTTTCCTTTCCTTTCCTTTCCTTTCCTTTCCTTTCCTTTCCTTTCCTTTCCTTTCCTTTCCTTTCCTTTCCTTTCCTTTCCTTTCCTTTCCTTTCCTTTCCTTTCCTCTCCTCTCCTCTCCTCTCCTCTCCTCTCCTCTCCTCTCCTCTCCTCTCCTCTCCTCTCCTCTCCTCTCCTCTCCTCTCCTCTCCTCTCCTCTCCTCTCCTCTCCTCTCCTCTCCTCTCCTCTCCTCTCCTCTCCTCTCCTCTCCTCTCCTCTCCTCTCCTCTCCTCTCCTCTCCCCTCTCCTCTCCTCTTCTTCTTTTTCTTTTTGTGTCTGAGCCAACTTACACTAAACAAAATCAGACAAACTTAATAAAAACAGGATGACAGATTTACATCTAGCAGTTTAGAGAGAGGGGAGTTCTCCAGAGTCTGCAAACTAGTATTTGCCTGATAATTAGGTTGCCTTAAAAATGCATTTAAAGTGAAGCTTTGTTTCCCAAGTAACTAACAGCACACACACGGTGGAATCAGTTAATAGGCCCAATATGGCAGCCTTTCCACAGCCAAAACTCTCCTTACAACAGATTAGAAAATGCTGTAAGATGTGTTTTATAAGCTCCTGTGCAAATATTAGATACAAGCTCTGATTGTATTTTTTTAAAAAACAAATCTGAATATATGGACAAGATGCAAAAATTGCATACAGTTACATCCCAAAAGATATAAATGGATAACCAATGGAAATAAGGGAAGACCTGGGATGTGCATTTGCTTAGTTTAAAACTGTGAATTGCTGTAACTATTTTCAATCTGCTGAAGTTAAGTTAGTCCTTTGGATCAAATTCTGCTCCTCTTAGTCACATGTATAATCTCACTAAACAGACAAAATAACTGCTTTTGTCGGTAAGGTAGGCAGTATTTGGCCTTTTCAACACAAGCTGCAGGTGGTAAAGAGACTGTAAGAAGCCAATTGAGAAAGACTTTAATATGTTTTACTTTTATCACCAGCCAAAAAAAGGAGGACCATTTCAAATAAGTCTCCACATACAAATACAAGCTAAGCGAAAGCAAACGCGGAGCTGCAGCAAATTTCTTTAGCTCATTTTATGTTTTCATTTTATTGTTTCAATAGTTAAAGTAAAAATACAGGGGGAAGTTCTCTATGTTTAACTCTGAGGAAAGTGTACTATAAAACAGAGCCCCTACTGGTGTTCATTAGTTTTAACAAAGAGTCTGGCCATAGGTTAATACTGGTAGACGGTATTGTAGCCCACCACATGCTAACTGTCGTCACTGTGAAACTAGTGCAAAGAAGTCTATGTCTAAAAGAATAAGAATTAAAATAAAAAAAAACAGTGCTTTCAGACTGAAATTGTTTTTCAGAGAGAATAGTATTGTATCCACACGTACTGTACAAAAGACTTTACTTTCTTAACCACAAAGTCACCAAAATTCTTTGCATAATAGTTTTTATTTTACAGAACATATTGTATGCTGGCTAGTATTAACTGTGCCTTCCTAAAATTGGAATAAATAGTATCTTTAGAATCACTATAGAGCAAAATGAAAAGAAACAGTTTGCAACAGTAGATTCTTTAAACTGTGCAGTAATATATATCGATGATCCAGTCTATCTCACTGACATAAGAAAAAAATTCCAGAAAATGAGGTAAAGAATGTGTCATCATCTGTCCTTCCTGATTGAGATAAATCAGCCTAGTTTTCTTGAAATCAATAGAGATTGGGCAATTCCTTTCTTTTGGTCATCCCTGATGTTAAATTTACAGAATTGTGCCATCAGTCCCTTTGGGGCTGGAAGGGCAACACCTCTCTCAGGCCCCACCACAGCCTTGACTTCACATTTCTTTAGTGGCTCAAGCTAATTCACTATAGTGAGCCAGTCCCTGGTGACATACCATAGGCACCTTTTGTGCACACGGACATTGTTCTTCAACCCCCACACCGGTCACCACTATGATCTTATTTAAATCTGTGCTGCAGTTACTCCCTTAGTTTACCCTAGCAATGGCAGAATTTTCCCCTCCATCTCGGTGAATCTGTTTCAGTGATTTAATTCTGAGGTTTAAGATAAGTATGGACAAATCATACTGTTGCAATCAAAATGTCAGCTTCTAGCAAGACAGACACCACTTTCCCTGGTTTATTTTTTCTCTTAACTATCTAACTGTAAAAACTATAAAGTTTATATATACAAAAGTGACTTCAAATTACTTCAGGTTTACAACATATAGAAGATTGCCTTGAGTGATTGTTACTAAAAGATCCCAAACCTTTAATTCTCTTCACAGGGAAATAGCTGTTAATTATTTGTACATATACATATACATATACATATACATATACATATACATATACATATACATATACATATACATATACATATACATATACATATACATATACATATACATATACATATACATATACATATACATATACATATACATATACATATACAATGTGTGATTATATAATGTATTTTTTAAAAATTTGAGTACATTCGTTTCGAATTTTTACAACTTAACAAAATATGTTAGATGATTGGAAATAATCTATTCTGTTTTGAACGGTGCTTACTACCTTAAGGCTATGTATCGTATGACTGTTGAGATTAGAAACAGAAACTCACATCTTCCTGATTCTTGGGTGCTTTGCAAATGTTATCTCAGTATAAATAAACTTGTTTAAAACCAGATTGAACTAAATTTTTTTTAGCTTCAGGATATGTGTGAACTGATGTAAATTTTCTCTGCTTAAGCGTGAATGAAATTAGATTTTTTCCATTTCAGAAAATGTTATATTTCCCAATTTCCACTTCCTGTTGGCTCATGGACTCTGAATGTTTAGTCTGTAATTCTATACTGTGATTTACATGCTCGAAATGAAGGGTTTATTTAAAATGTATATATTTAAGACCACTTCAAAAACATTCTCTTTAGCAGATCTTACTTCAGAGCAAATCTCACATTTTCATCTAAACTCAGTAGTACAATCAGATGGCCTGTGGAGCAAGATGTGTGCAGAACTATTGTGAGCTTAATACCTCTACTGGTTCATAGTGAAAATATTTAAAAGTGCAAAGCTAAGCTCATAGCAGCTCAATACTATTATGCTACATCACCAATTCTTATTATCATAATGAGTTTAGTTAATTCAGTGAACTTTACTTCCAAGTCACCGTTGTTACCTTCTGTGTTACTTCATGAAGTCGTGTTGTGAAATTGATCGAGATCCTTGTGAATGGTACATATAGATAAAAAGACACTTTAAACACACTAGTTATATAGAATGTTTGGCAGAGTCACTATTTAATAGAATAGATTTTCACAACTCTATTATTATATATTTTCATTTTATTTTTTTTTTTCTCGGAAAAAAATGGTATTTGGCAATTGTTGACGGTTTCACAGAAAGCTCAATCTGTACAATGGAAGGTACCAGAGTACTCAGTTTGAAGCCACTTAGAAGACAGCATGACTCTTTCTGTGAACCCGAGTCCCACACAACTTGCCAAGCTAAAGTCTTCCACAAAGAGGAGTTTCCTCAAATTTCTAAACCAGAAATAATCTATCAAGCAAATATTCTACTTGATCAATTATGTGGAATAGCCTGATTCACAATGATCAACAAATAGTTTCCATTTTTGGAATACCTTAAAAGAACAAGACTTCAAATTTGAAACCTGTTGGAGAAAAAAAAAGCTAATTTGCAAGAAAGATTCTCTGAGGCAGAAATTGGATCTCTCACTCTTGAACATAAAAAGAAATTTAAACCAACACAAGAAATACAACACAACGTAATACATCTTAAAAACAAAAACAAACAAACAACAACAAATCAAAACACAAAACAAAACAAAAAATACCAACCAAACAAAAAAACAAAACAAAACACACAAACCTGAACACAGATTCACTGTCCCAGCTTTAAGATCTGCCTGTGAGTAGTGATCCATCTAGTAAGGTTTCTTTTGTACATCACAGATTTCAAAGCTCTTCTTGATTTCTTCCAATATAAAAGCAAATCCATCAAAATTCTGAGCTTCTCTTCAAATTCGAACAACTTACAAAGAAAGTGTATTTGCTGAATTTTCAAGAGCATGAAAAGAACATCCTTGTGAGTTTCTTCCTAATTAAGAAGATGGCAAAGGACAGCTTAATTTGCATTTCAAAAGATAGCTGAGAATTGTGAACGCAAACATTCAAATAAATGCAGGCTTCTATCTCAAAGCTTTTATCTCTAACCAGAGAAAAGGCAAAAATAACAATTCAGGACCTTGTGTGGCTTTGGGAATCTCTGATAACAATTATTTCCATTGACAATAAAAATGTACTTGCTTTGATTCCAAAATAAATTACTTGATTTAAAGTGGAAGAATTATAGAAAAATGCATAATAAAAATATTTTGAAACAGTAACAGTTTAATTAGTCTATCCTTTAGACTTTTGTCCTCTGTCATTACAAAACTTTATTATTCCAAAGGCAAAGCAGATGAAGACGCTAGTTTTTAATAATTTTTGAGTTTGCCTTTTGAACGTGATTTTCAGTAAAAATTAAGATTTCTACACTTCCATGGTTGACATGCATTCCTGAGTTTAGAAGGCTAATCCTTTTGGGGTCAATGTGTGTAATCTTACAGTCGTCGTTTTATAGGTGTTATTTCAATCTTATTTAAACTTTTGTAAACTCTACCTACACTCAATAGCAGGTACAATTTATCATTGAAACCAGTGTATCACTAGTGCTATCATAGGATGTAGAAGAGATGCTATAGCACAGATTACTTAGGGAGAATACATTCACATCATTAACACTTCTTGGTTCCTCTTGTAAATTACATTTTAAAATAATACAGTAAGCATATCTTAAAATAATCATGTCTTCAAAATAAAAATACTGCTTACAATTGTATTACAATTTGTAAATGCATATGAGAACATGCAAACATAAAGTACTGTAAAAAAAAAAAAAGGCAATGACAGAAAATATCCCTAAAATAACCTGATAGATATAAATTCTTAGAGTAGAGGGAAGTGTCTCTCTGAAATAACAATAATGAAACCAACTCCTTTGCCAAAGTTTAAGAGCAGGTTAGAAGATCAAACAAATTTTGCATAATCAAAAATGGTGGAAAAATAGAGTTCTGTTTCCTATTGGAAAAGTATTCCATTTGTGGCTGCAGCATTTGTATTTTGAAAAGTAATAACCTCTTCTAATTTATATCAGAAACAAATTCAGAGAACTTGACTGGGCTACTTTATCCTCTCCCTGGACACATGTCCCCACTTTAAAAGGTGGTGGGGACAGCAAGAAGGAATACAAGCTGTACAACAAAAGAACATGTCTGGTGGGAACTACAAACATTTGGGACTGGGTACAAAACTCCATGGCATTTCTGGTCAAACCAGAATAATTGACAGCTACATTAGATTATTACTGAATGCTAGGTAGATGTCTGCTATGGCTCACCTATATAGTAAGTTTAAAAGATTCTATAAGCCAAAGTTATCCCAGCCCTACAAGACAACCAGTCTGTTTCAGAATTTATTCTAATTTTATGCAGAGAAATTGAGTGATCATGTTAAGAATCATATAGTGAGTTAAATATACATTTCCATTACTTAGAAACAGTTTAAATGGCTGAGTGATATTAACATCATTATGTATTTACACCATTTAGGTTCAGAAAAAAAGACAAAAAACCTATTTTTTTTGTCAATGGATATTTGAAACAGTAACAATTTAGTTAGTCTATCCTTTAGACTTTTGTCCTTTGTCATTTCAAAAGGGTAAAGCAGATAAAGATGCTAGGTTTTAATAATTTCATAACTTGAAAGCATATAAACTTGAAGATAAAAATGAAGAACACAGGAATGGGAATGATAATATATAAGTGAGAAATATTAAAGGCAATGCAGGCAAATCTTGTATAACACGAAATATGGCTCCAAGAAAGGTTTAAAACTGAATGAATTTTAGAGATTCTAGCAATCAAATTGCTGTATGGTCTTCAGTTTACCAGTATAGATGCATTACTTTTTTTTTTATTATATGAACACATATATCTATTACACTATTAACTCACACAGAGTCAGGAGAATGGATCCAGGATAAGGAGAAGCCAGTTGAGAGCTGATGAAAAGACAATCAAGATAACAAAGTAAAGGAAAACAAAACAGGATAGAGAGAAGATAGTGAGATACCACTTCAAAAGCTGTAAGTAAATCAGAAAAAGTGGTCCATGCATCTTTGTTTTCTTTGTTGTTTTGTAAGGTGAGGCATATAAATAGCCTTGCTTATTGAAACACATCTTCCTGTATAGATTTAAAGAAAGCATGCAATAGCGTAGCTGAACAAATATAATAACTGATTTCTAGACCATCCTTCTTCAACATGTCAACTAGGTGCAAGCACTGAAGATATCATGAAGCCTTATTGAAATGAAGTTAACTAGTCTCTAAGTCATTATTCATCTAAATGACGTTGCTGATATCCTATTTGCACTTTCCCCTGCCGCAAGAGAGAAAGACTTCATTATATCTACCAGATAAAAAACAAACATTGCAGAAATGATTTATTTTTTCCTATCTGAAGAATTTATTAATAAGAAGTGCTGTGTGGCAACCTGCAGAACAGGATGCCTTGCTCTTTTAGCTTCTGTAACTGGGAAACCCATTAAGACCGCATGAGTTGTCAAAGCATACAGTATGTTAAATATCATGTGAGTGCTGTCCACAGGCACTCACTTTGAAGGCAGGCCAATGACAAACAGTGGCACCAGGAGACCAGCTAAAATATAGAGAAATCAAGGTGACAGCACATAAAACACCGGTTGTGCAAGACCTCTGTTAAACAGGCAAAAAGCGAAGGACACATGGCTAAAGGGTTTCCAGGCTACTCTCTAGTAGTCTCTTGCTTGAGCTGAGGTGGAAAAAAGTATTGTCAGTTTTGCCCTTCAATTCTTAATCTCTACCTCCCTCTCCCTCCCATTATGCTGAGACAGATAAGAATAAAGTGCAAAAGTTGGTGTATTTAAGTGAGGTCAGGTGGTAGAAATAATCAAATTGGCAATCCACTTGAGAGTGTTCATGTTCCTGGCCAAAGTCAACAGAGAGCTCAAAGATCTCTGCTGTAGAGGAGACATTAGTTCTTGCTTGCATAGCACCCTGGAGATTAAAATGCTCTATGTCACTATTATGCAAAAAGCTCTGTTAGCCAGTAAAATGTGAACTATGATGTATTGTCAGAAAACACTGGGATTATTTATAAACAGTTTTTCTAAACCAGCTGACGTAAATCTGGTTTCCATGATTGCTCCTGCTTTTCCTGCCAGTGTAAGAGCTTGTAGACCAAGGATTTTACCTCCATCTCTAGATAGCAGGATAAGCTTGTTCCATGGCCAATATGAAGGAAACAGATTTTTATGTCTTCAAAGTAAGTACAACACCATATGACACCTGGGGCAGGTAGTACAAACATATCACTAAAAGACCAGAAGTAATGGCTATCCTGCAAGAAAAGGCTAGCAAGTGTTCTGATAATATGAAAAACATGGAGGACTTTTCCTTTCAGCAGAAATATTTCCCATAGGACATCAAAGTAATGGCTTATTACAAATCCAGTTTTGTGGTTCCCAACCCTAGCTTTCAAAGGTCATACTATCATAGCCTTTCACAGTTTTCAGCACTTTTAATCTACTCACATGCCTGAAAGACAGGAAACAACCTAGACACAACCAAATGATCTGTTGAAGTCTACACAAGGTAGTAAAAGCCAAGTTTAAAGTCACATCTATGATTCTATGATCTCTCACTTCCCAAGAAGGTGTCCTATATACCAGACACTGTTATTTTGATATTTGTGTTATGTAAAGAAGATAATGTTAATTCAAGTTTTTATACATTCAGTCATTTCCTAAACAAGTAAGATTACCTGCAATATAGCCTCCCATATTTTACCTTAATTTTGATGTGAAGAAAAGGATATGCTCTAGAAGCTTATCAGTAGGGGTGGCTGACCTGACAAGGGGTGGCTGACCTGACAAGGCCAGTGTCAGTACGACAATTTTTCAGAAATAATGTCTAACCACATAAGCTACTCTCATAAGTTTCTGGTGTTCATTTTGCTGCCCCTCACTTCCATCACTACTGTTTTAGGCTTTGATTTAGATTCTCAGTTGCATATCACCAACAACTTTTTAAGTTATCCAGCCACACCTTTTTTCCAGTGAAATATTATAATCCCAGAGTTTGGAGTCCCACTTTCCCTTCATGAGGGGTATCTCTCCATTAAGATATCCAGCCTTTCCTCCATGGAAGAATTTGTGTGAAGGTTGCATCCATGAGGTGAAAATTAGCTCATACATATAGCAGTCATAATTTTCACTCACAGAGACCTGATTTCTGTACATTGTTTCCTCACTCTGTTTTCTTTCCATAAGTCTTCCTGCCATCCAGTGCACTTGCTCTGGATGGTAGGAAGAATGAAGCCTTGCAACCAATACAGTTAGTTCTGACTACTAGCTTATTGACCAGTAGCTCACACATTCAAGGAAGTGAAAAAACAGGTGGGAAGATGCTCAAAGAAAGGTTTAGATGTGCTTCCCTTTTTCTTTCCTAAGGAAAGTGACATTAAGTAAACCCAATTACATAGCTATTCATCATGATGGTAGGGAGACATAGAGTAAGCATACCAGAGAGCTTCCCTTTCCCTAACCTCTCCACATCACATAATTCTGAAAAATATGGTTGGGCAGGCCTTTTATCCACCTTCCTGCCCAAGAAACAGTTGTAATACCAGTATCCTGTCTGAGAGTTGTATATCAAGTCAATCAGATTTTAAATCTCAGTGATGAAAAATCCATGCTCTCCAGTTGATATGAATTCCACTGTTAAACTATCATAACTGCTAGAAAGCCTATTTTTGCTTAGGTCCAAGCTAATATTTTTGTTCCACTTTCAAGCTATTGCTTTGCCGGCTTTAGAT
The DNA here is from genome assembly GCF_964273445.1 of Streptopelia decaocto. Lineage (NCBI taxonomy): Eukaryota > Metazoa > Chordata > Aves > Columbiformes > Columbidae > Streptopelia > Streptopelia decaocto. The sequence continues at coordinate 36,292,048 of NC_138657.1, forward strand.
AGGAGGAAAATTCATTTCCCTTTCTCTTTTCAACAGCAGCCTACCAAACATTTATCATTGCTCTTTGGGGTCTTTGTGCTCTAGACCCAACACATTTTTTCAGTGTTTTCCCACTGGTCATGTTTTCAGGTTCATGTTTTCCAGACCTTTGATGGGCATTGTTGATCTCTCCTGGACTCTCAAACTTACCCATATCTTTCTGGAAATGCAATTACCCAAAACAGGTTCTTGATGAAGCCTTACCACTTCTCAGTAAGTAAAAGTAAATATTAACCCTCAAGGTTCTGAAGGTCTCAGTCCAATCTGTAATGCCTCTAGGGATGTTTTGGACTTTCCTTTGTGTTTGAAATCAGAATAAGGGTTTTCTTTTTATAGAGTAAGAACTAGTAAAGTCTTGGGATTACAGATAATACAGTGGGGTTTAAGCGTCCCAGTTAGACTTTTCAAGCTCATCTAACCAAAATAATGGTGTGGTAGGACATAAGCTCAATTAGATCTCTTATCCTTAGAACCAGAGACATCTAGTAATAAAAATGGACACAATTCCAGCTTCTGAGCAGAGAACACAGGACTTTCGTGCAAGTATGAATTAGGTGTGACTTGAAAGTGGCTTAACGTGTTGTACAAACGAAGTTGTTCATAAATGTACCCAGAAGATGGGTTTAAGAGAGAATATTGTATTTTAAATACAAGTATTATGCCTATCTGGCATAATATCAAGTGGATATCTTTTTTAATAGTTGGAATATACTTTCACACTTACACAATATACATTTTGCACTTACCTAGGTAAGGTAAGTATTTTCAGAATACAGATCAGAGAATGTTAGGGCTTTTTTGCCTTATGGAACATGTTTGGTATCTGCACATCGGTGTCAACGCAGCAACTCTAGTTTCTTTCATAACAAAGCAAAATTTCTTTGTACATTACTTATCCTTTCATTCATCAGCCTACAGATACTAGGAGAAAGACTTCCTTTGATCTTTTGAAATAAAGACATCTCTTCTTGAAAAGTTTCTCAAATGTTAAAATGAGACAAAGAACTAGTTTTTGCAAAACAATGAAGAAATCTGTGTGGAGGTAGGGAAATGGAGGCTTTATAGTACAACCTGCAAGTTAATAAATCCAAGTTATTACAGATTAAAGGGAAGAAGGATGTGCCTTACCTTGTTAAATAGTCCTTCTTTGTAAGCCAGGTGTTTCAGCACAACAGGCCTCTTATGGAGGTTGTTAAGGCAATAGCTTACACAGGTAGGACCCTTACCATTTAATCAAAATCTTAAATTCAGCTTTAAACCACTGGTTGCTCAGAAGAAACCTGAGTCCAGCAACCTGCATTCAGGCTTAACTTAGTGCTGGCAAGGAAGGTAAATATGGTTGTTTATGATATGTATGCACCATGGCAGCTATCACTAATATTTCAGAGTCTGTCTAAAAGCATAATTGATATTATCTGTTTTCCACTTGATATTTATATAAAGCTAGATAAATTTTGTTTCTTTTTTGACCTGAGGTCATCAATGTTAAGAGTTCTTTAAGAAACATATGTGTTTTTACATGCTAGGAAGACCATATAGTTTATATTTTCCTTTAGTTTGATTTCTAGAGAAAAAAGAGATGAAAGCACAGCAAAAGCAAACAGGGATATGGTTTAATTGCAGGAAATTATGTGGAAATTGACCAAATAAGCAAGATCTTCCTCTAACTGTCCCTCCTGACCTATGAAATTATCATCTCAGTAGTGGAAAGGCACCAAATGAACAAGTTGTTCCTACTCTTCTCCCTTTTGACTTATGAAAAATCTAGTGAGAAGGACCACTGCCTCATTCAAAAAAACTTACTTGGAGGGCAGAGTCTTCCTCCACTTTTAAGAACTGCAAAACCTATGGTAGCAAACTGTTCAGTCCTTAATACACTGGAGATGGGCTTCATTTGTTGAACCAGCAAGAACGTACAGTTCAAACCTGGCTGGCAGGGGAGTGCCATCTTGCCCATATTAACACATCGTATTTTTCCCCTGCTTGCTTTTCTTCCTTTCTTAAATACTTGTCAGTACACAAAATCAAGTGTCTCTTGTGTTAAGAAGTGTTATTAATAAATAGAAGCAAAACTGATGAATGAGGAAGGAGACAACTAAGGGGGGGGGGGAGAGGGGAGAAAAAAAAAAAAAAGAAAATTAAAAAAGGAAGAAGAGAAAGAACATCCTTTTCCCTTTAATGTTTATGAATACTTCAAGGTTCCTATGGTGACTCTCTGACATATCAGCTGTCAGTTTGAAGCCTGCTGAAGTTTTGCTCCTGCTTTAGCAGCCTACAGAGCTGTGCAAAAGGCACACAATTTCAAGGTATCTAAGGGACTACATCAAACTTCGACACATTCTTTTCTAAAGGGCTTCTATTAAAAGTGAAACATGCACCCAGGCGAAATTAATACCATTTCTGTCTTTCACATGGTTAATTTAAAATCCCTAACATCTATCAGTAGATTACAGCATTTGTTTTCCTAATGTCCATCAGTAGTTTATATAATTTAAGAAAAACAAACACTGTCATTGTTTTTAGACAAATGAATATACCAGTTATAGTAGATCAGCAGTAGATATTAAAGTTCCAAAGCTCTTGGGGCTTGAAAAAATTGAAATATTGAAAAAATCTTTCTGTGTTACTGAGTATTCAAATATGAGTTGTGTGTTTTAATAGTCCATTGGAGACAGTCATATATTAATGAGACTGCTCATTTTTTGTTCCTCAAAGCTTCAGGGTGACGTTGACCAAAAGTGGTCATGATACCTTTTATTACCTTGCTGTGTTTTGCTTGATTTTTTTCCTATACCTTCAGCAGAAGATTTTGTTAAAATGTATTTTATTTATTTAATTAAGAAAAATAAAATTATTTCTGTAGTACATATGGTAAAGCAACACACAAATAGTGATTGTAAGAAAATCTGCTGCTTCATATAAAATATGTTTTAAACAATAGAAATCATAAAAGCAATAAGTATAATTAAGATAACTAAAAAACATTTAATAACAAAGCAAATGCTATCAGTTAAAGAGTTTCATAGTAAAGATTCATGGTGAGATTAATGCATTTTCAACTTAGTAAAAAATGGAAGTTCAATTAAATTACTTTCTATAAAAAGACCTTTCATCAAAAGACTGAACTCGCCTTTCTTTAGTTAGTGTATTTTCCTAATTTAACAATTACACACTTCTTAAGAAACATTCCCAATGTTGCACACGGTGAAAAAGAATGATCCTTCTTTTTTGGTGGTAATGTTGTTGTCATTTTCTTTTTTAAGCATGTTTGACATGTTCACAAGAGCGTATAGGTGACTGCAAATTTCAAAGCTCATTTCAGGTATCTTTTCACATCTTTTCAAGATAAAAGTGTTTTTTCTTCTCTCTTAGGTCTGTGATCAAAATATTATTCCTCCATCATATAGACCTCTTTTAAAATAAACTTTATTCCCAGAATATCTAGCCTTAAGTTCTGAAAAAGCATCTATGTGAAGAAATTTATTTTAAGAAAACAGAGAAGCATTTGTAGAACCATTTCAGAGGACACACTGAATAAAATGACTGAGAATAACTAAACTCTGCTAGAGGGAGCTCTGCAGCTACATATTAACTCAAACAAGTGAACTTTACAAGAATTTGTGATCTACCTAAACAGAATAAATAAATTAACATGAACTTGAGTGGCATACATATATTATGTGTTATCTGAAGCACAACATCAAGGTTACCGATGATCTGTAAAACAATAGTTTTTGTTTTGAACATCAGTTTTGTTGTCAGAATCTGCTTTTAACAGCATTATCTTTAAATGGTCGTTCTGTTATGGATGCCAGAGCATGAATAATGTTATGTAATAAGGAATAAACTTCCTTTCCTATTTTCAAACCTAAATGCAGACAAAGAACATGCTGTTGTACAAGAAATGCAGTGAAAAGCCTGATCCTGTGTTAGGCAAAACATCCATTGGTTTTAAGGTACAATTAGATGAAACATAGGAGGTCTGCAAAAGTTACCATTTCTACTCATGTGTTTTAAGCTGATCAAGATTTCAACTTCTTTTGTCAATTAGGCCCATAAATTATACTTCATCTCCTCATTCCTCAGTAGGTAAGTCTGCCTTCTTACTCACTGCTCAATTTGCTACCTCCATACAGCTGTGCTGCTATGACCTCTCAGCATCTGCTTTGCATTAGTGGGTCCCTGCATTGCTAGTAGTCAAGGCAGCATGAAATTCCCTTGTGTGAAATGGCCCCAGTGCAAAACCTGTGTGGAGCAAGAAAATCTTCTGTCATTTTACCTGTACTAAATGTTCTAGCCCCTATAACTAGTTAAGGCTAGTTAAGGCCTATTTCAGGGACTACACTGCAGTGTTCTGGACAGGGATGGCCCCTAAATGAAGGAAAAGACAAAGTTAAGAACCATGTGTTGAACCTCATTACTGACTTCTGGCTGTATCTCCCTTCTGTATACATCTTACTGAGCAGTAGAGTTCAGTGTTAAAAAACAAGCAAGAAAAGCCTGTATTACATTATATTAGTGACATTTAACTCTTTATGCTATGCTTACAAGAAAGCTTTAGTGTAAGACTTAATTAAATGCAAAGTAGCAAGTGGTTTCAGGAGAAGCTTATTGCCATGAATAAAAGAGCATATAAGCACTTCTAAAGTAAATAAAAGTACCGTGTGATTGATTTCCCCCCCCACTCCTTAAAATGGGAAAATACAGACATCCTAATTTAGAAATTATTTAAATAGGGTATTTTTGCAAATAATTTGTTGTTAAAAATATCACAGAAACAATCAGAATAACCAGCTAAAACAATGCCTTCTTGAGCCGAAGCATGTTAACAGATGGTTTCTATTTAACTTGTATTACTTCTCCAAGAAGAATTGCTTTAATGTCTACTATTGTATTATTATTATTATTGTTGTTGTTGTTATTTTGAGAACATACGTACAGTATTTTAGACATATAAGGGCAAAACTATGCCAAATATCTGACGGAAGTATTTCTAATGGGTTTAAGTTCTACTTTTTTCAGCTGCTGATTCAGGTCACGTTTTCATTTACTTTCTGCTACTGTTGGACTTGATGAACAGTACTGTTCAACAGGAGGCTCCTTCACCACAGTTCAGTTTCTTTTCAGTGTTTCTTCATGCTTTTCTTCGTCAATTGCACATTTGAAGAAAAAGTGGTTAAAAATATTTTGTTTCCTTGGCTTTGAAAAAGCACAACTATTTAGGACGTACAAAGAAGGCATCCAGCAACACTTATGGAAACTTGTTGACATAGAGTTTGGTTCTGATCCCAGACAAGAAAACTCTAATGACTTTTAATCTTTTGTAAGCATAAGAACTAACTATGTAACATACTTATCTTGTGTTATTTCATAGGAAATGCATTCCAAATGACTGAGTGATGTAAGTCAGTATTGGTACATTGTATTCCAGGACAGTATACCACTTCTTCTTCTAGAATAAATATTATACAAAAAACAAAGACACATACGGTAGATTTTGCTATATTCTAAGGACCAGTAAAAACAGTGGGGATGGTGAAAGGAAAGAACACTCTTTGTTTTCACTTATTTTGCTGATAGGGTGAAATTAAGAATGATAACAAGGGATTCCAAGTATCTCTGAGATATACTCCAGGTATCAGGTGGAATAACCTGGTGCATTTGATAGGGTGTTGTCTGCCTTGCTATGATTTCTTGTATATTTCAGATTCAAAATTTAGAAACATTATGATGATTTGTTATTCTCCTTAGAACATTCTGTAGTCATAAGCCAAAGAGTTATGCCTATCCACATGAGCATTTTATTAACCCATGACAGCTGTAAGACCTGGTTCTTACAAATGGACTTCAATTTCAATTGCTCACAAAAGTGGTAAGTGCAATCTTTTAAATAAATATCTCTCTCAATTTAGTAGTCAACAAACAGAATATGAGACTGTAGACTGCAATTTTTAAATAAACAATCAGAGAGTAGTAGTTCCATGGAGAGCACAAAACATACTACCAAAAAAAAAATTCACCTGTTTCTATAATGATCTCACATAATCTAATCTAACTGAAAGCAAATATAATGATCTCACCAAATGTCTGCCTCTAAAACCACCCAAGTTACTACTAGCATTAGCTTTTTTTGAAATACTGCATGATGCCTATATGAAAGGAGCCCAAACTGAATTTAATTTGCAACTATTATTCTAATTTGCCTAACCTCAGGCTTATGCAATCAAGAACAGAGAACAGATGTGCTAACAGAGTGCAAGCCTGTTCTCATAAGCCACCCTCTGGAGCGAAGTGAGACATTTGCTGGAGAGGTCAGGATTTCAAGCTCTGTAAGGGTAGTTCTAAACCTTATCCATTTCATAAATCTATTGTTTTCATATGTATTTACATTTTCCTCTGTGTTCTCCTAACCTTCTGTCTTTCCTTCATTCTTGCTATAAGATGGGGCCTCAGCCATGGCTTAGAAATTCTGCTGAGTTGTTTCATTATTTTTCCTTTGTACTCCCCCGAAACCAGTCAGAATAACCTTCCCACTCTCCAAAGCAGTGTCAAGCAATAAAGTGATTAAAGTAAGCATTTAATATGGAATCTGATAATGCTATCCTTTAAGCTGTTTGGTAGCCTTTATCATGGGTAGAGGTACACTTTCTGCCAACGTCACACATCGATACAATGTGGGCAAGTATTCAATAGCAAACAAATTGTGTATAACTGATACAAGGAACAAAAGTGCTGTAGCATGTGGCAGTCAGAAAGGATTTACTTTTTTGGTGTTAGAGATGAGCCTGTATTAGCTCAATAAGATGGGGCCAGATGGAATACAACCAAGGGTGCTGGGAGAGCTGGTGGATGTGATCACTAGGGCACTTTCCATTATCTATCAGCAATCTTGGCTAACTGGGGAGGTCCCAGTTGACAGCAAGTTGGCTAAAATGATGTCCATCTGCAAGAAGGGCCAGAAGAAGGATCAGGGAAACTATAGACCTGTCAGTCTAACCTCACACTGGGGAAAGTCATGGAGCAAATCATCTTGAGCAACACCACATGGCAAATACAAGAGAACCATGTGATCACACCCAGTCAACATGGGTTATGAAAGGCAGGTCCTGTTTGACCAACCTGATCTCCTTTTATGACAAGGTGATTCACCTGGTAGATGAGGGAAAGGCTGTGGATGTTGTGTACTTAGACTTCACTAAAGCCTTTGACACCGTATCCCACACCATTCTCTTGGAGAAGCTGAGAGCTCATGGCCTGGCTGGTGTACTCTTTGATGGATAAAGAACTGGCTTGAGGCCTGGGCCTGAATGTTGTTCCCCAGGGCTCAGTATTGGGGCCAGTTGTGTTTAATCTCTTTATCAATGATCTGGATGAAGGGACTGAATACACCCTTAGGAAGTTCGCAGACAACACCAAATTGGGTGGGAGTGTTGATCTGCTGGAGGGTAGGAAGGCTCTACAGAGGGATCTGGACACGCTAGATCATTGGGCTGAGGCCAATAGTGTGAGGTTTAACAAGGCCAAGTGCTGAGTCCTGCATTTGGGTCAAAACAACCCCAGGCAGCACTACAGGCTTGGGGAAGAGTGGCTGGAAAAGTGTCTGGCAGAGAGGGATCTGGGCATGCTGATCAGCAGCTGGCTGAACAAAAGCCAGCAGTGTGCCCAGATGGCCAAAAAGGCTGACAGCATCCTGGCTTTTATCAGGAATAGTGTGGCCAGCGGGACCAGAGAAGTGATTATGCCACTGCACTTGGCACTGGTGAGGTCCCACCTTGAATCCTGTGTTCAGTTTTGGGCAACTCATCATAAGAAGGACATTGAGGTACTAGTGAGAGTGCAGAGGTGGGCAATGAAGCTAGTGAGGGGTCTGGAGCAGAAGTCTTATGAGCAGCGGCTGATGGATCTGGGGCTGTTTAGCCTGGAGAAAAGGAGACTGGAGGGAGACCTTATCACTGTCTACAGCTACCTGAAAGGAGGTTGTAGCATGGAGGGTATTGGTTTTTTATCCCAAGTAGCAAGTGATAGGATAAGAAGAAATGGCCTCAAGTTGCACCAGATGAGGTTCAGATTGGATATTAGGAAAAAAAATTCTTCCTGGAAAGGGTTGTCATGCATTGGAACAGGCTGCCCAGGGAAGTGGTGAAGTCACCATCCCTGGAGGTGTTTAAAAAGTGTTTAGATGAGGTTCTTAGGGGCATGGTTTAGTGCTGGAGTTAGGTTATGGTTGGACTTGATGATCCTGAGGGTCTTTTCCAACCTAAGTAACTCTATGATTCTATGATTGTATTCTAAGATCATGGCATTGGAGGATAACACAGCAAGATTACAGTTATGATCTTTTACTCTCCGTAGTACAGAAAAGCACAACTGTCTGCAAAACAATGCAAAAAGCATTTGTGCTAAGGGTAGGGTACTTAAAAGACAGAGCTAAAAGCCTCACCATATGGCATTAAACAGTCAGTAATTAGAATCACTTAGCTCAACATGGGAGCTTCTTAAAAATATCAGAGGAGGAATGCATCATCTTAAGAATGAAAACAAAACAGCCAAAGGTTATCTTAAAAAAAAATTGAAATTCAACCCTATCAGGAAAACACAGTAGAATATATCTTAGCTCTGGGACAATGCAAGACTGAATTTATGGAAGCTATCAAGTGTAAAGGAATTTTAAAAGATTATTTGAAGCTAGAAAAATAACTAACGTAAGAGTCAGGAAGCCAGAGAACTAAAATAGAAATTTAGATTGGTAGTAATAGCTAGAAATAAAATAGCAGGTAGAATGAACACTATGGAAAACTGTTGCTAGCCCTCTAGCAGTAAAGATTTTTCTACTTCTATATAGCCATGCAGATGGTAAACTTTTCATTAGCTTCAACAGCTGGGGGACAAAGCACTGATTTTCACTGTGCACTAGGCCCTAGGCAATCCATGGGACAAAAATCAAGTAATACTGAAGGGAAGAGAAAAAAATGGCTTTACTAAAGAGAATAAACAAAAAAAATGTGGCTGAGATCAAGGCTAAGAACATGATTATTTTTATGCCCACATTAGAGTTCGGTAATTCTACATCCTTGGACATCTAGTAAGGATATCCGATAGCCTCTCAGCTACTTATCTATCTGTCTATCTATCAATTAATTTACAGTGGGTCAACTGAAGTCAAATAAATCACCTATTTTATCTCAGTGACGAATTAATTACATTTCTGTTCTGGAAGATCTTTATCCCTTCTCACAGGTGTATCATTCTTTTCATTCACTGTTATCACCTGGGAACTAATATTGAATTATATTTCATCACAGTTGTCTCAAATTAAAATCTTAGTTCTCAGCTTCACATAAGCAAGTGAATAAGATGGGTTGTAATATGCTCCTAGATTTGTGACTTTATTTTTTTTTGACACATTATTTGTTTCAGCTGAGTTCTTAAATCAAAAATGAAGATATTTTACCTTGGAGATTTATAAGCTCAGTTTCCCATACTAAAATTGTTTTACCTTATGTAATGATTTTGCTGTTTGTTTGGTGACAATAAATGCTGACATTTTTCAACTTCAAGTGATGTGAACTGGTTAGAAAGATTCCGTTTTAATTTAGTCAATCAACAGTGAACATAATGTGCTTGTTCACAGTCTGAGGAGAGGCATATCAAGAAGTTTGTATTTTTCTAAGTACCAACTTAGGGTTCCAGCTGTGGGGTGCCAGGAACAATCTAGACGTATGACTTCATTGCACAGAAAGATATTTTTGTGAATTGACATTTTTCTTCTTCAGTCATAACAAGTTTTTGAATTTGTGCCATGAAGTTAAGAGTGAACTCAATGTCCAGTTTTGTTATGTACATATATTTGAAGCTTGCCTTAGATCATGTTCAACAAAAACAAGGATATGAGGAACAATTTAAAATCCACTGCGATCCTTAATATTTCCCTCCAGGCACACCCCCAAATGCCATACTTTCAGTTTTAGTAAGTGATTATGAAAGGCATCTGGACCAAACACACACACACACACACACACAAGTAAAATAGCTTCCTGCTATGCAGTCAAGAGGAATGAATGGGTTCTTTACCTTTGAGTGTGCAGGGAAATTTGTAATAGGTTGAGAGGATCCATGCATTAATAAACTGATAGGCAGGGATACCAATGGCAACCTAGGTCATAGACTTGGAACACAACTCCTCGGAGGTTACCAAGAGCAGAGTCCTGTTCTATGTTCCTCTGGTTCACCCAGGAGTTTGGAATCACTGCCCAAGCATATGGACAAGCCCACAGCCCTGTAAGTAAAAGAGGTGTCCACACTGTGTATGGATACACCTGCACATAAACACAGTGTCTGGGTTCCCCTTCTCAACTGATTAATGTGTTGGATAATTAAAATTAATGAGGATGACTCAAGGTTCTCTGGGAGAAAAAAAACAGAGGAACATTGGGCAAGAAATTGAAACAGAAGGCCGTAAGAAGAAGGGTCAGGTGAAGATTTATCTTCTTTGGCAAAGAGGACTCCCTGGACAGTATGAGGAATGAATAAAGGAATGGGGTAAAAAAAAAACAAAAACAACACAACTAAACCATCAAACAACCAAACCAAACCAAACCAAACCAAACCAAACCAAACCAAAACCTCAACAAAAACAACAAAGAAAAACAAAAAAACCCAACCAAACACAACAACAACAACAAAAATCACAATAAACAAACAAACACAAAGAAAACCAAACCAAACAAAAAGAAACAGTTATTATAGTAAAAAAAAGAGAAAAATTGTAATAACGATTGAGGCAACTAGAGGATGTCAATAAATGAAAGTGGAGTAAAATGCACTGAAACAGCAGGATTTGCTCCAAAAAGGGATACATACAACAGCAAAGACAGATGCTGGGAAGTATGTTTAGTGGCAAACCTGCTCATGCATCAGTAGACCTGCATGCAGGCAGCCCTGTCTAATCCCATATGGAGAGGACAGGAGAGTCCATTACTATTATACCTGAAAATTTATATCAAAGAATTCGGCCCTTTGGTCTCACCATAGGCACAGAAAAGACAGAACATGGATCATTTGTAACCCCCACAAGAGGCACATCAAGCATCAGAGGACAAGAAATACATCAGTAGTCATTGTCAGTTCTTCCAGCATTATCCTATATTCACTATATAGTGATTTTGATCTTCACAAAAGGCTATAATAACCCCATCTGGGATTTTTAACTATGAAAACCCCTTCATTCAAAAAAACGTTGCTTCCAATTTCTTGTGAATAAAAGAGTCTTCACTACTCTTCACTACTGAAGATATTCTCATCTGCCATGGTAGCCTTCTTCTCAGAGTAGCTGTCTTTGAGTTACATAGGAACCAACAAAGTTAAGGAGATAGAATTTTCAAACCAAAACCAAAATACAAATCCAGACTTCATGTTATATTGGAAAATTAAGTGAAAGCTGAATACTGAAGAAGTTTGCTTTCCGAGAAAATCTTGCTAACAGCCAAGCTAATCCTCTCATACGAAAGCTCTGGGACAGAGTCCCAAGTACAATGCTCGCAATAGAAGGTAGCACAATGCCATTAGCTCTTCTGCAAAGTTTTCCCAAGGGCAGTTCTGCTGATTTTCATTCCCCATGAATTTACCTGTGTACATGTCCTGAACAAAAGAGACAAGATGACTACTGATATTGTACCTAATACAATATCAGTATTACAATTACAATTGAAATATGAGCAACAGGTAGAAACACTACTATTTTATCACCATCACAAATTGTCTTGAAAATAGGAGAAGATGGCCCAGGAGATTGTTCTTAGCCTATGAATAAATTCAATAATTAAATAAAGAAATAAAAATTTTCTCCAAGTTGGATTTATCTCTCACATTGCACAATGCTTATAACCCATTTTGTTCAATTAGCATCAATAGCTAGAGTTTACTATCTTTATTCTCAGTTGTGAAGTGGCAAACAAGCATTAATGATCAGCACAGTATTGTGCCACACAACATAAAACATGAGAAAAACAATTTATTTTTTTGCTCTGACTAAATCTGTTGCCATAGAAGGAATGTTTGATAACAAATTGGTAGTCAGATAATTTGTCAGTGAACAAAGAAATGAGAACTAAAGAAAGTTTTAACCAATTTTCATTACCAATTAAGTGGTATCTTTCCTTCTTCCAGTAATTTCACTGATCAAAACAAACTTGTGTGTTTGGCTTATTTATCAGTTTGAAACTCCCCCAGTGCATCTAGAGTCTCACCAAGAGATACTGTTGGTCAAAACTCAAGCCAAAAAATTATTTGTCCTTTCTGAAGCCAGCCTTTTTCTTTGCAATCCAAAAGTCAAGTCTGAGTGAGTTTATCCAAGTATAACAAAAAATCCTCATCATGAAACACTCAACCAACCCCAAGAGTAGACAATTCCTTGGAACTAGTCACTGAATGAGATGTTACAGATGTCATGGAAAAGAAAGCTCATATATCTTTTTCATGAACACTCATGGCAAAAAACACAGCCTTTACCAGTGTCTTTGTCACTGACACTCTAATTATCTCTTGTGGTACTTTAGGATACTACTATGCTAAGCCTTGAAAAGGATTATTAGGCAGCATTGCACCTACAGGTGTGAGCAATTGGTTTAACAATGACTTGATAGGCAGCAGAACAGATCTTCTTCAGAGCTTCTTATAGCCAGTCTGGGTTAGCAAATAGTCCGGACTATGATAAGGAAATCCTTAATCATAATGAATTAGTGTGATTTCACAGAATCATAGAACGTTAGGGATTGGAAGAGACCTCAAAAGATCATCTAGTCCAATCCGCCCAATGGAGCAGGAACACCTAGATCGGGTTACACAGGAAGGTGTTCAAGCAGGTTTTGAATGTCTCCAGAGAAGGAGACTCCACAACCCCCCTGGGCAGTCTTTTCCAGTGTTCTGTCCCCCACCCTGTGAAGAAGTTTCTTCTCATATTTAAGTGGAACCTCCTGCGTTCCAGTTTGTACCCATTGCCACTTGTCCTATCATTGATTGTCACCGAGAAGAACCTGGCTTCGTCCTTGTGACACTCACCCTTTACATATTTATAAACATTAATTAGGTCACCCCTCAGTCTCCTCTTCTCCAAGCTAAAGAGACCCAGCTCCCTCAGCCTTTCCTCATAAGGGAGATGCTCCACTCCCTTCATCATCTTTGTGGCTCTGTGCTGGACTTTCTCCAGCAGTTCCCTATCCTTATTGAACTGAGGAGCCCAGAACTGGACACAATGTTCCAGATGTGGTCTCACCAGGGCAGAGTAGAGGAGGAGGAGAACCTCTCTTGACCTATTAACCACCCCCCTTCTAATACACCCCAGGATGCCATTGGCCTTCCTGGCCACAAGGGCACAGGGCTGGCTCATGGTCATCCTGCTGTCCACCAGGACCCCCAGGTCCCTTTCCCCTACACTGCTCTCTAATAGGTCATTCCCCAACTTATACTGGAACCTGGGTTTGTTCCTGCCCAGATGCAGGACTCTACACTTGCCCTTGTTATTTCATTAAACTTTTCCCTGCCCAACCCTCCAGCCTGTCCAGGTCTCACTGGATGGCAGCACAGCCTTCTGGCGTGTCAGCCACTCCTCCCAGTTTGCTGTCATCAGCAAAGTTGCTGACAGTGCACTCTATTGCCTCATGCAAGTAATTGATGAACATACTGAATAATACTGGTCCCAGTAACAACCCTTGAGGCACTCCACTAGATACGGGCCTCCAACTAGATTCTGCCCAATTGACCACAACTCTCTGGCTTCTTTCCTTCAGCCAGTTCACAGTCTACCTCACTACCTGATCATCCAGGCCACACTTCCTCAGTTTAGCAGCAAGGATGCTGTGGGCGACTGTGTCAAATGCTTTACTGAAATCAAGATAGACCACATCCACTGCTTTGTCATCATCTGTCCACCTGGTTATGTCTTCATAAAAGGCTATGAGGTTGGTTAAGCCGTTTCTAATTGGATTCTATATAGAATATGAACTCTGTATACTGCACTTTTGCTACCTCCAGTCTTGTATCAAAAGCAAGATCCAGAGAAAGGCACACTAAATACACAGGGTCTGTAATGACAATACTGTTTTTTTTCATTGCAACTTAGAGAAACTATAAAATTTTGAAGTTGTCCCGAGGATTTGGCATTCATATGGATACTACATTTGCTCAGGGCAGTAAGTTTCTTAACATTTGATCAGTTCAAGTATGTTACTCAGCTAAATGAAATTATTTAAACATTTAATTTAAAATAAAATATTGGTGTTTATTTAAGCAGGAAATTGAAAAACTCTAAAAAAATACCTTCAGTAACTCACTGGAGCAAGGGAAGTTCATCAGTCATTTCAATTGGCCAGGATTTCACCCATGGTATATGCCATGCAACCAGAGTTGTGACTAGTTCTAAAAATGACACCATAAATTAACAGCAAATGCTATGGATATTTGATGGCAATTCAGAAGGGCTGAGGATACCTCATAGTTCACTTATATTTTTCATGCTGGTAAAGTATACAATCAGCATAGTGAAGTTAGTGTACATATAATATGTCACTGGTTTACAAGTGGTGTTTATATCTAACATTAAAGTTAATGTTAAGGTTCAAAAACTGTACCTGAAATTATTGTATATTAAACCACTGGCTCACTACTTCCAATGAACCCAATACCCTAATATTAGATAAGCTACAGTGTGTGCAGAGAGCAACCAGAATTAGTAGACTCTGTTGGGCTTCGCAGTTTGGGTATTGCATCAGAATCGCGGGAGAAGCACAGCAGAAAAAGAAGCAGCAGTTCAAAAGGTGGAAGCGTGCAACCTGTATTTGCTGAATCTTGATGTGGTCAGCTCAATAAGAGGAGAAAGTGACCCGGTTGAACATTAATGTGTTGAATTTCTTTTTTTTTTTTTTTTCTTTTTTTGGTAGGAGTACAACTGAGCAAAAAAAAAAAAAAAGTCACAGTGCAATAACCACAGAACCTGAAGAATTTACAACCTTCTGTTGAACCATATTATCAAGTTTACATAAACTCAATGAAAACAATATGACTTGAGTAATGAATTCTTCATTTCACAAAGAAGGTGAGAATTTCTTATCATACTATAAAAAATAATTAGGTTTATGTATAAGCAATTCACACAGGAATTATAGAACTACTTCAGACTTCAAAAGGAGTTGCCCATGGGGTCTAGCTGCAGGGTTGGAGCCTCAGAATGTGACAGCAATTTGATGAGGCATCTGCTACTTCTATCACGCTCTCTCTCTCTCTTTTTTTTTTTTTTTTTTAAGATGGAAAGCATCCCAAACTGGGTTTCCATGCCCAAAAGGACAGCATCTGTCTTTGCTTACACTTTGACAGCTATGGCTTTAAAGGAAAATATTTTTATGCAATGTCAATGCCTTTTCACCTGATCACACTGTCCTGCCAGAAAGTGGGCTAGTGGTGTACAGGAATTTTTGGGTGGACACAGCTGGGACAACTGACCCCAGCTGACCAAAGGGATGTCCCATAATCCTGCTGGGGTTAAAACATGACACCGGCCCAGGATGCAAGTACCTTAACATACCCTTGAATACACAATTTTTAGTGATAAGCTAGTACAAGTCCCCTGATTAAGACTGCTATACCTCCAAAACCAGTATCTTTCGTGTTTTGTCCTTCTTTAATACACACTTGTGAAAGACTCAGTCAATTACAGGTGTTGCCCCACATCCCTGGAAGTCTACCTGTCAGTCTTCCATCAGATGCTAGGATAATGTTAACTCAGCAAGATTCTAGTTCCTCACTCCACCTTCCTGATTTTTCTCTTCCAGATTCTGTATTTTTACAGACTTTAAGACTTGAAATTATTTCTTTATTTTTTTTTTTTAAGTATCTTATACTATGAGGAAGAAACTTCACAACATTATTTCCAAGGAGGAAATAACAATTCACTGACTGCACTGTAACAGGCAAGAACAGGTCTCTGCACTCTGAAAAGCACAGGACTAGGAGGGTCCTAATGCAGCAATGAATCCTATCATCTGCTCAGCAAGCCAAGTAATCTCATCCAAAAATGTATTAAGAACCATCACTAATTTCAGTAGTCTATTTTCCCACCACTATTCCTTTTGGAAAGTTGTTCTGATGGTTTTGGCATTGATGGTTAGAAATATTTAGCTTATAGATACTGATGTTTTATATCTATTTGCTCTTGTATCATTACCATTATTTTATTTAATAGCTGATGTATTAATAAGGCCTTCTCATTTGGAAGAATTCTGACAAAACAATAAAGCCCATTTATTATTCTCTTGTGAAACTCTTCCTATTCAATTTGGCAAAAAATCCCTTCTCATCAGTCATTTCACTTTGAAACTATCTTTCTTAGTGGTGGGTTCTTGCTTTGCATAGTAGAAAAGCAACCGTATTTCTTGATCTCTGCTGGAAACAATTTTACTTAATAAAGCTTAAGATAGCATCTCCTGCAATTGCAACAGTGTCCCATAATCTTCCTATGATGAATAATCCAATGAATTTTACACCTTTGCAAATTTTTTTTCCTGCTTCAAAGAGGTTTGCCTCTGGTTTTGAAAAGAAAACTTGCTTTTAATTCACAAACACATAGCACATGAATCACAAGCACGCAGAAAATCAGGTTAGATTTTCACTCTGTATAAAAGACCTTCCTCTGAGCCCTGCTATACCACAGTGAAGACCTTTATAGGATTCTGCAGTGAAGATCGTGAAGTTCCCCTGACTTGGCGGCAGTAAATTAGTGAAATTCTGTTTCCTTCTATAACGTAATAATTTCTAGTTCCATACTCTCATGCTGTTTAACCATCCTGCCTTGGCACTCAAATTCAAGTTCAGCATTCTTCTGGAAAAGTAAAATACTAATTTAATTTTAGCTTATGCCTCTATTGTCCTCCCTTTCAATTCTGTCTTCACTGCATAATGTCACCACATTTATGGTCTTTTTTTTACATGACTAAAGAAATGTATCATTGGATTCAAATTTATGTGCAAGGTCTTCTGATTCTGTTTTCGGGTCTGTAAGAAGAAGTAAATTCTGGGACTATGGTGCAAATGAAATCACTGTATTTGTTCAGAAGCACATAGCCTTCATATAAGGGCTTGTGTATAAATATTAATTTATTATTATATTTCTTTTGTTTTATTACAATGTTTAAAATGTTGTAGAGTTACTTTATTTGCATAGAGGGGCATGTTGGAAAATGCTGAATATTATTCTGAAGGGTAAACATTTTCTTTAATATAGGTGGTAGTTGAGAGACAAGGTTGCTTGGTCTACAGACCATATCCTTGACTTTTACTATTCATTGTGCAAATACAGAAAAGAGCCAAGGGTTCTGCTTCATTAAGACCGTGAATTGACAGTCAGCTGGGTCACTAAATCTGAACACAATCCTGTCACTATCCTGAAAGGGACAGGAAAAAATATCAGTACTGCTGAAGAAAATGTGGTTCAAACCTGGTAGGCAAATTCTCCCTGCGTTTTTTCTGTACAATTGGTGAAAGTTATCTTGGTTCTTTCCTACTCACTACTGAGATCCTCTTAACAACAACCAATGGCAGTACATTAACAAAGGAACAGCTGCTGACATATTATCAGCTACCGGTTATCTTCACAGTGAGGATGAGATGATTAAAAAAAAATATTAAAACATCCAATGCTTGTGCTAGAAGAAGGGCTGGGTACGAAATGCAAACAAACTCGTGAATCATACTTTAAGTGAAAGAAAGACGCTGTTCATGATCTTCAGAAACAGAAATTTTAATTTCAACAGTTATTTTTAAGCACAAAGTCAAATATGTTGGAGTGCTATGCAGCCACAAGACAGACAACATAGAGACAGTAGTGATACAAATCTGAATCCTGAGGTTATTGTGGCTTTGTTCTTGGACCACTAATAGCCATGCTACCTATGGCCATTTCACATTTCAATAAAACCTGAAGTTATGTTCACTGACCTATTCTACCAACAGAGAAAAAAAATATTCTTTAAGACCTTAGAACTCATTATGAATGTTTTGGTACTATTTCCCTAGATCAAATAAGTAATTTGTAGGTATAACTGTGAACAATTCAGGTATTGTAATTACTGTTTAGCCTAGACTATGAAAGTTGAATTTGGATTAAAATACATTGTCAGTCACCCTAATGGCTTTTAAAATCCATTTGAAAACGTGAATTCCTAGATTTAGCAGTACAATTTAATTTATTTATTAAATTTTATAAAATTTATTCAAGGATTCATTTTGATAAGTCTGGAAATTTTAATTAATTTTCCAATATTTTCAAGCTCACATACATACATTTTGGATGAAAGTCATTCTATTTAAGTTTAACTACTTGATTCTTTCTGCATAGGATTCTTCATCATAAAACTGTTACTTTAAGAGGTATGGAACCAGTAAAATTGATCCCAAATGAAAAACAATTTTCCCATTTTTTTCTGATGGGTGCTATTTATCCACAGGCTTCTTCCAGTTTGTAAAATTATTTTTATTCTGAAGTACAATATGATTAAAAGCGGCTCTTTAGAATTCCCTCTAGAGATTCAGTCTGGAGACAAGACCACCAGCACGATGTGACTGCCTTCTGGGAAAAGAGAAACAGTAGACATCCTGTTATTTTCTTGAAAAATTCTCCTTTCAACAATGATAGCAATGTAGATCAAGTAAGAATCACAATATTTGACCCAATATATCTTAGTACTTTTTTTTTTCTTTTCTTATAATGGAAACAGAGAGTGAGATAGGTAGCTGGGGATTTACACCCCCTGCATAAACTGCAATTCTGAATGGGGATATGATTTTCAGGGAATATTGACGTGTGCCTTACACTGTCCAAGAAAGATATTCCCTTGGGTAACCTTGAGGAAAGGTAAGTACTCAAATAGCAGGGAAAAGATGGCAATAGGAATGATCTAATAGAGGAGCTCATCGTGGAAGCTCAGGCAGTTGTTTTCTAAACCAACACCCTTTTTCAGTTCAGACACAAGCAGTAATGGGTTTCTTATAAGTTAACTGTGAGCATCTAAAGCTGTGTGGGCTAAAGTACAGCTCACAAGGTTTGTCAAAGCCAAGGTCAGCAGATGTTCCAAAAATAAGAAATTAAATTTTATTTTTGGGTCCCAATAGATTTACAGGGTTAGAAAGGGTTTTGTATTGTTTTTTGGGTTTTTTTTTGTGGGTTTGTTTGTTTGTTTGTTTGTTTTTCATTTTGTTTTGTTAAAACATGATGAGCTCTTCAAAGACAAAAATCTGTTTATTCCTATTGGCAACTAATAACTCCAATGAAATAGATATGTGTTTTCCATTGGGATTTATACCATTTTCTGTAGCATTTATATTACTGGCTTATACAAAGGAAAGAAATAGTAGCTTGAGCTCATAATATGTTGGGCAAAATATCAAGAAGATTAGGCCACATGGTAGAGCAAAGTCTGATGGAAAACATACATTTACTGCAGAGAAACAGCTATGCCAGAATCTGAGAAATTGTACTGCAAAACAGTGTCTGCCTTGTATTGCGGTCTCTTACTCCCTCTCCCTCTGTAAGATTTTCTTTGCAGGAAACTGGGCCTTAGAAAAAAGGATCTGAATAGCAGATTACTTCATAAAAGATTAAGAGAGTTAGTGAAGGAATAGAGAAGGAGGAAGATGGAAACAGAGAAAATCTAGACCAATTTTCATTATCTAAAATATTTATTTTTTTCTGTTCCATAAAATGAGGGCTGTCACAAATACTATGCAAACTACAGACATTGAAGGAGACCATCAAACGTACTTGTCAGTGTTTATGATATTTATTATTATGACCTCATTTGAGATTCAGACTAACAGTAATTATGCTTTGCAGCTGCTAGTCCACTCATGGCCTCCTTTACATCCATAGGGAATAAGGAAAACGCTCCCACTACATTACATTCATCACAAACAAGCTGCATGTTAGACAAACTGTTCCTCCACACATTGCAAGACTGATGACTTCCACAGCAAATAGTCATAACCAAAAATGCAGCTGCTGTCTACAAGGCTGAGCAGCCCAACAGCTACTCCTTTCACCCTATCCAGTACTGCATTGATGGCAACCTTTTTTATTCAGCTGTTACCCCAGGGAGCATGCTGCAGGGGAGGCTGAGCTCATGGTAAGCATGGCTGTGCAGGACACAGCCTTTACTTTCAACATTTGCTAAACTGGCTTCAGCAGTTGCAGAAGGCAGAGTTCACCCTCAGAAGCACTGCTTAACCCCATACACCATCTTCCTCTGAAATACATATTGGCATACTAGGTAATATCCTATTTCTTACTGACACAGAAACACACTGGGGACAGTTAAGCCCATCCTAAAGCCTTAATGATTTGAACTTTTGCTTCGGATCTTATTTTTCAAAGTTCACAGCTCTGATAGTAGCAGATGATTATGGTTCTTCCACTATCTTGCCTTCCATTTTTCTTGACCCAAGATATAGACAGAAGTGTATTTTTCTACCCTATAACTAAGGAAGGTCTCTAGTCATTCTGCCTTTTATCCCTTGCACTGGCGTGTAGCTCTAAAAGTAGGGCTGCCTCCCCGTTGCAGGCTTTACCTCCTGCATTCATTCTCCAGTTGGAGCAAAGTCACACTTTTTAAGTGGAATTATTTGCCGCACAGTTTGGTGCAATATTTACTATCTTTGAAGATGCTGCCACAAGTACTGTCTCTGTTGTAACATCTTCATCTTTTTTCTTCATCTTCAGGTTCTTCTGACCACAGTGTCAGCAAAACACAAGCATCTTCTGGACTGTTTAAAATGCAGCCAACTACTGACATTTTAACCTTTTTTAGCACTGCCTAAACAGATGCCAATACTCTCCTGCTGGCTCCAGAGTTCTTCCAACTTCCTTCTGGCTCTCACCATCACAGCAGCCATTCCCTTCCTCTCCATCATTACCCTACAGGACAGGTTTATCTCCCATGGCTTCTTTTAACCAATAAATCACTTCCTCTCAGCCATTTGCCCTACCCAGTACAAGTCCTGTCTCTGGTCATGTCCTCACCCCTCTGTCTTCTTCAGCAACCATTTCTTAATATTCATACTCAGCTGTAAGTGGGTTGGAATAGGAAGAAAACTCTTGTATGTATGGCACTGGACAAATGAGGCTGTGGTGAAGAAATAGCAAGAATAGTAAAAACACTTGACACATATATATAGAAAAGATCCTTATATGTACAGATATTTGCATGAAATTGTTGAACATGGTTGTGCTGCTTTCATATTTGCCAAAAAACAGAGGTTTGAAATTCTTAGCAGCCAAGCAGACCATAAAAGTATGAAGAGATCTTAAAAAAAAGCCCAAAACAACAACAACAGCAACAACAAAACACAAACAAAACAAACAAACAAAGAACACCAAACAAAAACAAACAAGCCCTTCTGCAAAACAACTTACTAGTTTTTTCTCCATTTGGAAATGAAAATATCACATAAAACATGCTGCTACAAACTAAAAACAATATATGCAATTTCAATTTCAAGCATATATAAACTTTTTACAAGATGTGTGTTAAAGTGGAAATGATTAATGACAGTCATTGCACAGCTTTGTTGTTAAGTAAGATTTACCAGACAAGCTAATCTAATTTTTCTAACTTGAACAAAATAAACACCAGCACATCCATTTGAGCATTTACTATATGCTAAACATTTTATTTCTACTTTACTCAAAATGTAATCGAATTATCATTTACAATGCTAGCACCATGCTAAATCACTAACAATTTCCCTTCATAGTGAATCTTCAGTTTTTGCTTATGCTTCTCTTAGAGAATATGTAGGATAAATTCCAGTCTACCAGCTGAATCCCACCATGTGATAAGTAAGAACAGCAAGAGAATATGTAGGATAAATTTCAGTCTACCAGCTGAATCCCACCATGTGATAAGTAAGAACAGCATTTGGTCTATACTTGGGGTAAAGAAACCGTAAACTCTTGAATTGTTTAGAGCTGCAACACAACACAGAGCGCTATAGGGAAATGTAAAGAATATGGAGCTCTGTAATAAGCCCTAAGACTTTCAAGCCCATGTAAGCAAACAGCTCTCTGTTTTTCTAGAGTTCTAAAAGGGTTAGCTTGCAACAACAGCAAGTGGGTTTGTTTATGGGACCAGTCTCAAGTCCAGTGAAGGTAACAGGGATCTTTTAGTTTACTTGTGCTCTGTCTTCATCATAATTTTATTGCTTGGTACCTTTTCAATTATACAGCTATTGGCTTCACCTTATCTGCAGGAGGTGCATTCCTCCATGGACATCTCTTTTTCAGAAGCATCAGGTAGAAGCTGTTCACACTTAGATTGCATTTGGGTTGTCATTTTCTAGAGTGCCCCCAAAGATTCCAAAGCTCCCAGTCCGGCCTCCTTGCAGTTCCACTTCCCTTGCAAGCAGAATGAACCCAAACCAAGATGAAGCTACTAAAAATGCTTATGAAGGTGACTTCAGAGACCTTTCCAGAAGAACGGCAAGCCTTAATTATCTGTCAGCTATATGTTATACAGTGCCACCAAAAGAAGGAAATGGATTATGCTGAGCCCCATCCCTGTGCTGGGGTTAAGTGAGAAACCTGACACATGGCCTTCACATGCCCTCCTCCATCTTTGTGCCGTTCTCATCATCTTCTGTTTTCTTTCTGTGCATCAGCTTGCCTGTCAGTTCTGAATCATGCTTAATAATTTGCTTCTTTGCTCCTTTGTCAGCTTTTCAGAGACATACAGAAATCATGACACATATCATAGCCACTCTCAGCTGTTAAGAAGAATTCTTACCTTCTTCACGCCTTAGGTAAAAAAACAGATCTGGGGCTATCTGTGGTATGTATAGCTTTAAAAACAAATTAGTGATACTGTGCTTATGGTTCTTTATTTCACCTTGATGTAAGGAATGGTCTGGTGTCTAGCAGCATGAAGATGCATGAGGAGGCTATTACAAACAGCCCTCAGTGAATGCTCAGGGAACACAAACGTTAAACAGACTGCAGCACGAGCCTGCCATGGTGGAAACAACACATGTAACTCTTCAGCATCAATAGCTGTGGGTTGGACAGACATTTATGGATCAGTAAATTCAAAACATTTGGTGTATTTTAAATAGCCTGGGATACTCATTCAGGAAAGAGGGAGACTTCCCACAATCCCTGGCAGGAAAGCAATCAAATAAACCAGATAAAGAGGTGGCCATATTGTTTTTGAGCTGAACAGTATATACATATGTTTCCCTTTTGTGCGAGTCTGCCTAGAGAAATTATCTTCAAAGTGAATTATATGTGACAGTAGCTGTACTTTATCTTTAGATATGATGCTTTATGTAAAGCCTGCACAATCCTGAACAAAAACAATCTAATCATGATTATTTATTCCTTCTGTTTAAAACTCCTGAATTTTATTTTCCTAAGAAATTCACCCCCCTTGATAGGTCTTCAAATTTTTCTTCCCAAACTGCAGGATGGATGTTCACCCAACTGCAGAGCAGCAACAAGGTCAAGTGACATAGGAAAAGCAAGAACACTCAAAAGTTAAAGCTCTTTTTCTCAACTATTCAGTTACTCTTGAGGAAATTAGGTAAAACTGTTTCACAGACTTAAACATTATCTAAAAAAGTGGCAGTGTGGTCATTAAATTCCAGATATCTTTGTGTAAATAAATATTTTAAGCATCTTATATAGAAATACTTCTATTTACTGTGTTATGTCTGAAAAAGCCTACTTGTTCTTTAATAGTGATATATTTGTTCCCTAAGGGGTTTGGAAAGTTGTTTTGATTTTTGGTTTTTTTTGGGGGGTGTGTGGGGTTTTTTGGTTGTTTTTGTTTTTGGTAAAAGTTTCCACAGTATTGTCAAGGACAACATACAGCACAGATGCTTATCATGATTGCAACAAGTGAAATGTCATTACTGCAATATTTATAAGCTGGTTGCATTTCATAAAAGAGCCACACAGAGTGGAAACAACTGAGAAGAAAATTTGTAACTGGGAAGCAAGACAAGATTTCTTAATAAAGAAGCTCTCACTCTGGGAATAGCCACATCTCATGAGGAAAAGACACGAGCACATACTGTGGTTCCCCAGCTGTCAGGGAAGATGAGTTCAGGAGCAGAAAAAAACAATTCAGTCTGAGACAGAACAATACCAAAATACAGTAGTAGCACAATTAAAATTTTTAAGTCAGATTTTTATGAGGCACAATATTGCTGATAGTTTTGGGAAAGCTACTCTGAGGAGGAGCTTTTACCAGCTGTTCATGAGGATTACTAGACACAGCACAATTGGTGATGTTGTGCTAATGTAGTAGACTTTCAGACTTTGCTAAACACAGTGATATGGTATATCACATGTAGTTAAGGCAAAGTGTTTGAATGCAGAGCACCACATAAAGCATATCAGATACATTTGATGTATCTGTGATGTGTCTAGTGGCTTGGACCTGTGGATTACTCTTCAGGCACAGACACTACTTTTGCTACAGATCTTTATGGGGTCTCTTTGCTTTGGTAGAGGCATTAGTCCTAACGTGCTATCATTGTCATTTAAGACATTCTTCTACAGATTGTCAGGTTCCTATTGCCCCTTCTCTTCACTTTTGTGGGATGTTGGGATGACAGAACAGATAGAAGTTTCTGTCTGCCAAGTTTTGGGGACCCTTCTACAAGCTATTACTGTCGTTTTCCCTTGTAAGACATATAATATCTTTCCCTGTATGGGAAAGACCTTCAGATACTGTACCATATTGATTATTCTGTTTGGCCTTTTTGTTTCTTTGTACTTCAGCAATTCCTCATTTCCTCTGGCATCAGTGTTAAATCTTTCAGGCTCACTGCATCCGGTTTTCTATTAAATATGACAGCTGTACTTGGGAAATGCCAAAAAATAATTCAATAGTGTAAAGTATGAATGACTCAAAATAATTTTTCTAAAGCTACTTTGCAACTCTAAGACAGCTTTCCTGTTGGACTGGTATGAGCAATTTTACACATAAAGCCAAATTTCAGTACCTGAAGCCACACTCATTGGTCTGTACATTATACATTGTGTTAGATACACCACGTCTTGAAAAATAAAGTGCAAAATCATCTCTGTTTTCTAGCAAAAAATTGGAAAATTAGATTTATGGGCTTTTGGAGAAGCCCTGGGGACTGTAAGTTTATACTGGGCATGGATTGTAGATTTGCTTTGGGTATGGCTACCACCTACCCCCGGTCAATGTACCAGTATTTGTCTGCTTAGTTTTGAGACTTGTCAGTTTTTGCTCAGACTGCAAAAACACTATTTTTTTGATTTTCCCTTCTTTTATGGCATATGCAGGAAACTGCGACAGTTTCTTCTGAATATTTTGCCAAATACTATTTATGGATGTCCTAGAAATCTCTCCATGTTCCTGGTTTTGACCAGTCTATCTTGGCCTTACAGTGGCCCAGGACAGGTTGAAATTACAGCCTGTATTGAATTGCAGATGAAGAATCAGACTATTCCATAATTTTACTTGTCTTTCATATTTTTACACACATGACCTTCCTTTTCTATAGAAGGCAGTGTTAGCACATCATGCAAATACCTATTTATATCTTCTTGGTGCACTGCAGAACTAGTAAACACAATAGATGTTTTAGTACAAAACAGTTTAGAAAATAAAACCATTGTCTGAAAATATTAGTTTATATTGGTACTTCTCAGAAATCTGATTTTGCAGTGGCCTTACATCTGCATATGAGACACCTTCACGGCAAGTAATATTAGCCTCTGAAGTAAAGAGTTTTTAAAAAAATCATAGCAATGTCTGTGAATACAGAGAGTATTTTCTAAAAATATATATATCCATTATTTGCAAATCAATCTTTATTTTAAACATGTAATTTAGGCAAAATGGCATTTATAGTAACTCTGGGGAAGTCTCAATTATTTCAAAAGGGTAAGAAATATGAGATAAACTTTTTTGTGATCTCACTTCCCCCAGATTTCCAACATCACATCTAATGATAGTTAAAAAGCAATGGCATTTGGTAGCCTACCATTAAAAAAAAAAAAAAAAAAAAAGATTTAATTACTTTAATTGAAAGTCACTAGGTAGCAGATATCATGCCTTCTGTATGGAAACAAGGCACTTACTCATTTTTAGATGGATCTCTGGCTATACTTGTAGAAAATACTCATTTTAGAGATACTCAGCTAAGCTGCCTAAGGAACTTAAACTCTTTGGTATAATTATGACTGTGTTTACATAGGTTTTAGCTAGCAAATAATCTTGTTCTTTTACACACTCTACCAGTACAAGCCATGCCACATCAGCATGGCATGACTCCTAAAATAATACACAGTGCTTCACAGCAGAGCTTATTAGCTTGGGTTCTGTGATATTCTAATGGCAGTTAAATGGCTCTTGTTGGCTTAGGCTCTGGGAAGAGCTCATTCACATCTCTTGTAGCGTACCATTTAGTAATACATCTTGTGGTAAACATTAATTAAAGTAACTCACTGCATGGGTGGTCTTTTTATTATTTTATTTTTGAGATGAGCAACAGAGTGGAATGAAAGGTAGCAGAGTGTTTTGCCTGTTGTTTAGCCTGAATCCTGAGTAACCTGGACTTTTAATGTTTGTTTAAAATAACTGCAGATCCTGACCTTTTTACGTTTAAACTAATATTTATGTCTTTTGGTGATGTCTGCAGAGTAATTCTTTTCTGTTTCAAAATCCCCACTGTAACTGTTGTGTGCATCTTTGGAAATGAAATTTCTGTCCCTGGATATCCTCACTGTTGCTGCTTCTCAGATTGACTTCCTTGGGGTGCAAGCTGAAATTATCCAAGGAAACCAATCTTTTCAACTCTGCAATGAAGAAGTACTCATACAACTGATTATTTCATAGTAGGTGGAAAGCCTATAGACAAAACTCAGCAACTGTCTGAGCAACAGTCAATAAACTTAATTAAACTAATGATTCTTGAGCCTTCCTCTGAGTTGTGCTGTCACCACGTTCACAGGTCTCAAGCTATTTTTTAGGTATGTCAGAAAATCTTACCCTTTTTGTTCATTAATTTTCTAATTTCTTTTTTCTCTGTGTTCGTTGTTAAAAATCTCCCATTGTTTCCATGGTTGTGTATGTTTTGTCACACCACATGATCTTATCTAGAAATTGTGGCAGTTTCCTGAGAGAAGGAAAAAGTAGTACGTTTAAAATCAGGTTGTTTTATGGAAAGACTGGCATATTTCCATGATGGTAGGTATAAAATGGCAAAATGGTAATTACATATTAAATTCACCTGCATTCACAGAACCTTATTTAAATCCTTTCTAAATCTGATAAAGGATGTGCTTAAATGGTGCAAAATGTGATCACCCACGCCTCTGCACTGTCATTTATTTTAAATGTATACAGTTCAACTTCCAGAGAAATCAGAAAATTTTTGATTTCTAATATTTTTTTCCTTTTGTTGAGATACTTTGTGTCCAATTTTCTGCCTCCTAGTTAGGAAAGTCTGAATTACAAATGAAGTGGTGAACAGCCAGCTGCTCTCAGTGTGCCATACTGTGATTTGAACATGAGAAGTTTTGGTGACCTTGACATTGTACGGAAAGAATACACCAAGTTATTTAACCTGTCAGCCCAGCTGTAGTTGACAAGTGTCCATGAGATACTCAGGACTCATAGTCTAATTATAAAATAAGTTTCCAGGAATCTATTCCTTCAAGCCTCTATCACCCTCATCTGTCATTTGCTAAGTCTCTGAAATATTCCAGGCTTGACCTGTCCCTGTTTTCTGTTTCTGCTTCTCTCTATTACTTTTCTACTGGCAGCTTTCGCATACCACATGACATTTTGTACCTCATTGAAAAGTCAGGGTGTTTCATATATACAGTTTCCTGGATTGTAGTATCCTTATTACTTTAAAACAGACCTTACAGAGCAGCTCTTCAAGTTAAATCATACAGTAATTCATAACCCATAATTAAAAAAAAAAAAAAAAAATCCTTCAATTAGCCTGGTAAAAGGAAGGATTATCCTGTAAAACTATGTATAACCAAGGCAGTAAAACTGTGGGAAGTGCCTGCAGTAGTGTGATTACTTCCTACTTCAGTTTGTAAGTCAACATTTTATAAAATGAAAGAAAGCAGAGCTCACACATTATGAATTAGCCTCGTGACACAGATGAGAATTTATCAAACAAAATATCTATACTTGAATTTTTGTATTTTTTATACAGTATCCAAAATGTTGCCAGTAGAAAGAATGAAATAAAATTCTTCAAAGGATGATTTAAAGCAGGGATATTACTTCTCATTTATTAGAAAGTGATCTTCCCAATGTAAGCTTGCCTTAGAGTGTATGCTGGAATAAATTCAAGGCTTACAATCAGTATGAGGTGGTTTTGACAGTTGTAAGTCTATTCTTTTGGGCTGCAGTAAAATGTCACATTCTCCTAGCCTTGTGAAGTTTTGTTGCTTTTATGAAAAGAGAAGTGGTCATTTATTCAGATTGGAGAGGAATTAGTCACTAAACGCTCTGTATTAGAAAAAACAAATGCAGATTTTAGCACTGGGGTTAAGAATTATTATTTATTTTTTTGTTTCTCCTTCCATAAATCATTTCTCACAACTTATATCAAGTTTCATACCTGAGTATTTTCATCACATTTTGTTCATATCTTGAGCTAGAGATTTTTAAACATTGTTGCCATTTTTTTTTTTAATATTGCTTGCTCAAACTTCCTTTTTTTTTTTTTTTTTTGGTACCTGATTCAGAAGATAAATGCATTAAATGCATTTAAACTACATCACCTTATAAAATTGAAAAACTTCATATTCATCATGCAGCTATAGATTTTATATTCTCATATAAATATTTCTGATATACACTCCCTTTTCAATTTTCAAGATTAAAAATAACAAATACTATGGACCATTTTTGGGGATACTCATATAAACAAAAACTATGCTGAAATCATGTGTGTCAGCTGAAGTCATCCAGTATGAAATGAATGAAACTACTGAATTACACGGGATTATCTTCTAGTTTTATTCTGCAGTCTCATATTGGCATATTCTGAAATACAATTGTGTATAAAACAGTATCATATAAGGCTTTGCAAAAAAAACAAGTAACCTATGCTAAAAAAGTAATGCGAGACTTCAAATTACTTGGTCACAGAGACATTGCAAAAATGGAAAATCTCATTTGGTTTGAATGAAACCTCAGTAGTCACATCAAATTATGGAGCAAAAACAGAGAAGGTATCAAGGTGGAAGAGCAAAGTTAGGTGTAGTTGGACGACAAGTTAATATAGTGAATCTGAATAATTTATGAAGTATTTGAAAAACAAAATTTTGAGGTTGATTAGAAGGTCACTCTAAGTAGAAAGCTAGGGAATGGTCTGGAAGATGAAGCTGATGTAATGATATTTACTGGACAGACAGAACTGTCTGGATATGACACTTCAGTCCCTCTGAAGTTGAAATAACATGTATTTATAAAGACTTTCAAGAGGGAATAGCAATAATCCACATAAGAAGTGATTAATATGTGACTGAGGATTTCAGCAAATGAAAGGTCATTGTAAGACTAAATTCAGGCAGCATTACATAGGTGGAAAACTACAGGAAAAAAAAAAAAAAAAAGATAAAATATTTCTTGAAAGACCAAGATTATTCACAGGGCTTTCTTTTATGTAAATATGAAAACTAAGAAGAATGAAGAGAGCTATGTATTTTAGGACTATGTTGTTTAAGCAAGATACCTTAAAAGAAAATCATTATGGAAAATCATTATTTATTGTATGACAGAACTATTTTTCTCTGCTTTTACTTGCCTCATATTAAATGCTTAGTAAGTTTTCCTTAAAGAATACTACCATGTCTGATTGTCCATGATCGAAGACTAACAAGTGAGAAAATAATTGTTTCTATACAACCATTATTCTCTTGATGAGTTTTTGCTCATGGGACAGAATACATAGCATACAATCTCAAATTGTGATTGGCAAGTTTTTATGGTTTGCAGAAACTCTGGCCTTCAAAACCCTCACTCAGAAATTTAAAGTTTGGCTGCTTTAACAGCTAAATAACATTTAATTTTAGATTTTCTTTACAGAATGCAAGAAAATATTCTGCCAGTTTCATACATACCTGTGTAACAGAGTATTTAAGAAGAAATAACATTATTTAGGCCAAACTCTCTTTGCAGAACTACAGTGGACTTCTCTGAAATTGTACTAAAATGACAAAAAATATTTTAAAATGCTGAAATGTTATACTTTTCCAATTCTGAAAAATGAATACAATTTATGCAGGCCCAGTCCATCCAGCATAACAGCCCATACAGCATAACAAAAAAACACCAACAAATAACATAATCAAAATGGTGTAATCTTCACAGTTTGAAATAACAAGGTGAAGATGAATAGTCAACTACTGACTACCCATGAGGTTAATCCTTCTTTTTGAAAATAATATAGGGAGAAGTGTCCAGTGGCAGGGAAGCAACATTATAAAAAAAATGTAGATATCACATAATGAAATCTAAATTCTGAAAGTTAACAAACCACCGAGACCAGGTGAATTAGAAAAAATAAACAAACAAGCAAACAAATAAAAACGACAAAAAAAACCCCACATTATACAGATAGTTGAAATAAGCAGTTGTAGGACTGCTTGGAAATAATTGCTTTATTAGACAGAATTTTACTTGGTTATTTCAGCTGACAGTATAATTCAGCCATCTTGTTCAATGAGATAACCAAGAAACCTCAGTTCAAGGCATGATACCCTACCATACTGCACTGAAAGACACAGTGACTGCAGTATCCAGTAGCTTTTATGTAATGATTATGCCAATGGTAGGAACAAATCAGATGCGAATATCGTTATCATCATATGTAAGCCAGGCAGGCCTCATAGCCCCTTGCCCCTTGCCTCAGCATTCATCTCCAGAACGACTCTGATGTGCTGCGAGTAATGGCTACAGCAAGAGGTGTTTTCAGCATCCTTGGCAGTCTCCATCCAGTTACAGAGCCAGTACCCCTGACTTTGGCTACACATTGAAGAAGATACTACATGGTCCATGACTGATACCAATATGACTTCACCTCCTAGTAAATTCAGTGAAGCTATTAAGTACACAGGTCCTTTCAGAATATGGCCCTGCATCTGTTTAAAACAACATGGTTTCAATCAAAACACTTGATGACAACTGCCCAAAGAATTTTTTCTTCAATAGGCTGACTACTTGAAGCAGAAGTTGCCAGTACAAAATGTACTACAATTTAGTTAATGAATAAATGTTAGCAGGAACTGCCAATTAAAAGGGAAAGTCCTTGTGAAGCTCTCTCTCCCTTTTCTTGTCCTTCTTGCCATCCTCTCAGTGTCACTGTTGTAAGTCCAGTTTGCCCGGCTGTTTTATACTCCATGTGACAACCATGATAACAAGTTCAAGCTTTACCCAGTCCTTCCTGGCTCAGGATCATAGAAAACCTCAGTGAAGGAGGGAAAAAATTACTTCCAAAGATTAGTATTACCATTTTACAGACATTCTGAGGAAAACCATGAACCAGGACCCACAAGCCACTGAAAGGCATTGCAAAGTGAAAATTTCGATGATTGCCTTCTACATGATTTCAAGTAAAACATTCATTTCCTCTGACATAGTCACCGAGGTGCAATTTTGTTTACATAGCATTCTTTGAAGTGCTCCCTGCTACTCTCTCTATTTTTTTAATCGTAGTTCAGTTTTAGCTTTGTTCATTAAAAAACCATCAGTGAACTATTGTGTTTGAATTCTGACTTAAACAGGCCACTTGGGGGTACTGTGCTGTAAAGCCAACAGAGCAAGCAACATAAAAAAGGCAGACATAATCTCATTCGCAGCCTAAATTTGCAGAAGGACACCTGGAATATAAATGTGTCTGGATAGGATCAGGATTTTTGTGATTAATTGCCAGCTGTTGTCTGTAGGAGATAGGACTATGGCTTGAAACCAGGAGAGTGTTCCTTGGGGCCTCCACTGCTCTCCCTCAGATGTACTGGGGTCGGAAGGAGTACAGTTAAATCCACAAGTAGAACTAGATCTTTTCAGAGGAAAAATGAGGCCAGTATTGATGAACTACTTGTTTGCTCCCTCATCATAGCTATTCTCAGTTAAGAGTTTATGCAAGATTTTTCTACAACTTCCTTTTAGAAAACACATGTTGCCATCCAGAAATTCAATTAAGAGTCACCAGCTGTGCTATTTAGGCATATAAATGTGGTAAATGTCTGCTGAGCTGCAACTTATCAAGTATCAGCAAAAACAATAATTTGCTTAAACTTTCAATTAAAAAATAGCCTAAAAAATAACAGATAGTAACTGGCAAAATTAAAGCAGTAACAAAAGTTGATACGTTGTTTGTATAAATCAAATAGTCACAGAAATAGTAAAATTGCTTAATATTTTACAGATCTATAGTGTTTCCTATTCAAAGGTACCCACTTTATATTGTGGCAGGGTAGATAACTGTAAGATTTCAGAATTATCCAATTTCTCAGATGTATGAAAAGAGGCTGATACATCACATCAAGTCATATGCTGAATCATAAAATCCAGAAAGTAAATCCTAGAAATACTTCAAGAACAGATCAATCAGTTTCTGTTGAGCTTTTAATTTTTATTTTTATTTTTTTTACAAAAGAATAGTTCTCCAACCATACATTTACAAGAACTACTAAGTACAGATTTCAAAGCAATTTTCAAGCAAATAGACGATTTAAGGAAACAAATCCTACTTCTAGTAGTGACTTAGTTGTCTAAGAGTGTGAGATGTAAATTCCTAAATAGTAATTTCTTGAAAATGGGCATTTCATTTTGATTCTTTTCAATATTTTAGACAGTAGTTCCAACTGTGTAATGTGCTGAGTGTGCCTTTTCAAATTAAACTCCGACTCTTTTGGGGTTAAATATTTAACACTTTTTCATCTGCAAAACTTCAGCAACTGCATCATAAAAATCATGCACCCCACTAATTTGCAATTTGCTCAAATGTGATGTAAGAGCGTAAAACTGGAAAGATCCTCTTGGAACGCTAAGTCTAGTCCCTTTTTACTGCAAATAACCTTCTCATGTCCTCTATTCCACAAACATGTAAACTTCCACTTAATATGAACTTGTCCCTCTCTATCCCTCTAGGAAAGTTCCTCCAAAATCTTATTCCCTGAATTCTCAGAAATCTAATTTCCAGTCTGTGTTTACTCATAAGAAGTTTACACTCATTTGGTTTTCCTGCATATATTCCTTCTCCTCACCAGTCTTCCTGATACATTGATAGAGGTCAATAGCTGTCTTTTTTAAGTCACATTGGATGTGTCAAAGACGTTTTGGAAACATATTTAGAATGAGGTTAAACTTTACAAAGGTGTTTAAAGGTCACAGTGCAGATACTGAAGCTCTGAAACCTAATTTAGTTTCAGCTTTATGAACTTCGCCTAATTAGAATCAACATTAGTTTACGAGTACAGTCAAAAAAAGATGAGATTTATCTGCTGAATCACTGAGTAGGTCATTCTGATTAACCCTTTTAATCTAAAAAATTCAAAGGGGCAAGTTTTTCAAAGGTTTTCAATGAATTGTCATTTCTGATTATTTTATCAGTTATTGCTAAATTCTGTGATTCAGAGCAAATTTGTCTTAACCGATTTACTTCTTCATTAATTTGTTGTCTACATACATGTGTGTTTTCTGGATTCTGCTCATTTTTTTTGTACACACATCCAGAATTACTCCCACATCTCCTTTACCATTTTCATTTAATTATGAAAATCAGTCTGTTCTCTGAAACTATGAATATATTAGAATCTTGCTTTTCTCTTTTTTCAAATCCAGAGTTTTATCCTATACCACCTTAAAAATACAATTTTGTGTTTGGTTGGCTGAATGAATGGCTTCCAATGAGTCTCTAGGGAAAAATCCTAGGTCTACAGAAAATCTCAGAATGGATTGCCCTTCTTATTTTCTATATCCTGAGAGCACACAGGTAGAGTTTGTGAGGTTTGGGGGTGTTTTGTTCCTTTGTTTGTGTTTGGTCTTTTGTTTTGTTTTGTTTTATTTCTCTTTTTCATATGGAAGTTTTTTGGTTGATTGGTTGATTTTCCCACAAAAAATGTACCCATCATTCTGTCAGTAGTGGGATACAGCCATGTAATTTAAATTCTATAACCCTCTCTATCTGAACTAGAAGTGCTTCAAGAATCATCACAATCATTTGTCTATCTCTCAGTCTCACATAGACTGGGGAAAAAGAAACAGACCAAGCTGTTCAGAGCAAATTTGTATCTTCATCACAGAACTTTTAAAAATTATTCACAAAAGAAGCAAAAAAACCCACTTAATGATTTCATTGATTGTCATTGATATCGTCAGATAGTAGATGTTGAAAAAAATGTAACAAAAATACTACATGTTCAGGCCATGAATCTGAATGAAAACATGATTTAGAAATTAATTAAGGCACTTCTAAAGGAAGAACAAACAATTAGCTGTTCTCTTCTCCATCTACGAAAGCTTAAAACTGGCACAGCTTTTTCCAGTATTTGTTTAACCAAAACACTTTGTATGAAGGAAACTAACAATTTAGACACGTGAAGCATCAGACAATATATATGATAGGGATTTTATAAGCACTTTACAGTCACTGCTGAAGGAAGGGGACATTTCAGCAGAAAGTGGACTTTTGACTGAAGGTATGGCAAAGCTGGTAAACCAGGTAACAGCAGGCTTGATACATTGGTAGTTTTGCAAATAATGGTACTCAGCAGTTTATCTTATGATAACATGCAGATATTTTAGGCCTTTTTTCAAGCAGAAATAAGCCTGGGAGCTATGCTCCAATCCTCTGTTCTTCTGAAGCTACAGACAGCACAGTGGCCTTGTGTTAGACACGTGTAATAGCAATAAAAGTATTAGACATAAGTACAGCGTGTTAGGGGAAGCTTGTCCATGGCTTGTCTTGTCTCTATGGTCAGCACAACTGTCTTTAACAGGAAAACAGAAATGGATTTTGAAAGCAGACGGAGGTCTGGTCTTGGTGATAGTGACCCATTAAAACAGGGTGACGTGGAAAGGCAAAAAAATCTGAGAAATCACATTGCCTTGGAATGCAGGGGAGTAGAGGAAGGACTTAAAATTAGGAAAGACTGAATTGTGTAAAACTTGTTGGGCAATTTTTAGTATGAAAGACTGAGATATTAAAGAGATCAAAAATTATAAATGGGTAAAATATAGGCCAGAAACAGACAAGAGCACATGTCTTAAAAATTATTTTTTAAAAACTATCATAATTTTACTGTTATTTTATACATATAATTTTTAATAAGTTTTCAGAAAACTGTATTGTTATATATATATGCTAAATGTGGATGGCTTGAACAGGGGAAAAGAAAATACTTGTGATTATTTGACATACACTTTCTAAAGGAGCAAATCTAACATGCAGGGTGAAAACTCTACAATAAAGTTTCCATGTCTAGCTACACATAATTATTTGCTCTTAAATGATGCCAAACACTGCCTGCTACTGAACAAAGCAGAATGCTTGCAGTGTTGCGCTTAACTGGTATTACAAATGGCAGGCTTCTTTTGTGGTTCATGAAATTTCTTTTACAAACAAAATGCCAGCTACCCCGAGGGCTGAAAGGGTAATTAGGAGAATAAGTCTATTGCTGTCTCCTGGCAGGCTGTGTCATGGCAGACTAGGCGAACCAAGTTCCTTCCAGCAAGACAACAGGAATTAGCGAAAAGCCTTACAGGGAAGTCCTAATACCTACCCATAGGCTGTAAACTACAGGAATTTCATTACTCTGGCTACTGAGCTGATGGGATGGAGGAGATCTGCAGTTAGTCCCTTTTTTGCTCGATTTGGTTTAGACCTGTGGTAACTGTAATAGTAAACTTGTGTCCTGCTGACTGAAGTGGTCAGCATCACTTCAGAGATGGCAGTTTATCATAAAGCAGGCTACATAAAGCATTGCTTTGGTTTGATTACTCTGCATTTAATATAGAATGGGTGTACCTTTCATCAAAAAATGCCCAACACCGGCAAGTTCTAGGCAGAATTCCTAGTCCACTTACAGTAAGGTAGCCGCATCTGAGTCACTAGGATGTTACACTCTTTTTACTCCAAAACGGACCAGAATGCAAAGGCTTTCAGAGCTTGCTGGTAGGTTGAATTTCCCACTGAAAACATCAGAGATTACAGTTCTCAGGATGTGCCCTAGTTCTGCTGTGCTTCTGGATGGAGCTGAAGTTACGGAGCACACAGAGCCCAACTCTGCCTCGGGCTGCCTTGCAACCCAGCTCATACTGCCACAGCTGCAATCATGTAGTGGTCTCAGGTTGGAATTTTATCTCTTTTAGAAGGGAACATCAGCAGGGATTTTTTCTTAAAAAAAAAAAAAATCTCAACTTCACAATGTGCTTCCCTTTTCTGAGCCAAGCACAATGTAATGCAGTTTGTTAAGTCTCTAAAACTTGTCTTTTAAGACACAGGCAGTCAAGGTAAGTGAGTAGACTGTGCTACATGGCTTTATTATTTTACAAGTTGTGTTTATAGTTGTCTAGAGAGGAAACAATGTATGCACAGTTTCAAGTATTCTATATAGAATACAATGTTAATTTGATGTCACTGGGTACATGCTTGTCAGAGTTAACATGAGTTCTGAGCAATAAATGTGCTCTTTCAATACTGTTACAGTAATAAATGTATGCGCTTGTACAATTGGTTGTGTCACCTTGCTGAAAAGGCAGCTCCCTAGGGACAACCTCTCTGAATATTTTGTGGTACTTTTTCTACTGTATTACATAGTGACCATGAGTACAAATCACACTCTGAAAAATGCTGAGCAGCAGCAGCAGCAATTATATTTGTTTCTTTGCTGCGTACTATAGATATGTCTCTGTAGCTAACACCACAAGTCCTGGGTTGAACCCCGGCACAATTGAAGCATTCTTAGCTCTGATCGAGAGATGTGTTAATTCATCTTTTGTTTCTCAGTTTATAACACTTCTTTTCTCCTTTAGATTTTTGATCAGTTCACAGGCACTTTGAAGATTTCCATTTCTATTCTTTTGCTGTTCTTAAGCACCATGTATAGTGTTTGATTCAAAGCAAAGAAGCATGTCCAGCTTCAACATCACAGAACCACTGAAAACAGATTCTCCAGAGTATTTGCAGTCATATCCAGACTTCTATGATTCTGAAGCCAGCCACAGTTTAACTGGCCATTTAAGGTAATTGTCTTCATTTAGATTCTTAATAAATTTTCAAAAGTTTGCTTAAAATTGATTTAAACATGGAGACTAAGAAATGGAAAACGCACTACTTAAGCATAATTCATTCCCCCTGTGTAAGCAATGTTGCGCCTTATACCCTCATTCCTCCCCCATCCCTGACAAGATCTGATGATCTCTGGTATCAGCTGTTTGCATGGCTTAATCACTGGGTAATATAAAACAGACCTGGAATAGGTGTATTTTAATTAATTAGCTGGAGCATATAACTAGATATTTATGTAGTAATTTACCGATTACAAAATTGTAACCTATAGCCCTGATGGCTTTTGTTTGTTCTCTTTTTGCATGGTGGTGGTGAGTCTCCCCATACATATCTGTGAATAACTGTCTATCACCATCAGTATGGTTAGCCTCATAACTCGATGATTTGGATTAGTTCCCAGTGGCTTTGTTTTTAAGGTCAGACACTGCTGTCAGTAACAGCTTAAATAAAATGATTAATTTCTATACCCGGATGGGGGACAGAGGACAGTGCCACGAATCATGGAGTTTGGGGAAAATGTCAGACTGAGAAAACTTGTTTCCATGGACATCAGTGTTTACCCTCTACCTTGGTGAGGAAGCTAGCCAACAGGAAATTTCTGCTAGGTAAAGAAAGGCCAGGGTTATTTGAAAACAGCCAGCCACAGACATGTATTGTGCTGTTTCTAGTTACTTTGGTGTAAGTCAGAATCTCAGTATGATTTACGGGGCAACATATGCCATTCAATTGGCACTTCCGACATGCTAACTGTGGGTGGTGCACCCACAGAAGGTCACAACAAGCTTTATTGACATGGGTT
Organism: Streptopelia decaocto; assembly: GCF_964273445.1. NCBI lineage: Eukaryota > Metazoa > Chordata > Aves > Columbiformes > Columbidae > Streptopelia > Streptopelia decaocto. The sequence goes on from NC_138657.1 coordinate 36,330,221, forward strand.
TCCTTACCCATGTCAGAACAATCAATTGGATGTATGGGATGCATACTTTTGTTCTCTTATCTGGCCACTCCTGTTTCTGTGAATGCAGGAAAAAGTACTTCTCCCTTGCATTTTAGAATGAGTCACTGTATCACACTGAGTGCTTTACCACCATCTCTGCATGTTGGATTGTCACTGGATACACCACCTAAGTAGAAAGCTTTCCGAAGTAAAAAAAAGATCAAGAGCCAGAATATCCCTGATGCTGCATCCCCCACCACCACTATAACTTACTTGCTAATGGAATCATAGAATCATTTCAGTTGGAAGGGACTCTCAGGGTCATCGAGTCCAACCATAACCTAACATAACTCTAGCAATAAACCATGTCCCTAAGAACCTCATCTAAAGACTTTTTAAACACCTCCAGGGATGGTGACTCCACCACTTCCCTGGGCAGCCTGTTCCAATGTCTGACAACCCTTTCCAGGAAGAATTTTTTCCTAATATCTAACCTAAACCTCCCCTGGTGCAAGTTGAGGCCACTTCCTCTTGTCCTATCACTTGCTACTTGGGAGAAGAGACCAACACCCTCCATGCTACAACCTCCTTTCAAGTAGCTGTAGACAGTGATAATGTCTCCCCTCAGCCTCCTTTTCTCCAGGCTTAACAGCCCCAGATCCATCAGCTGCTCCTCGTTAGACTTGGGCTCCAGGTTCCTCAGCAGCTTCATCACCCTCCTCTGCACTCTCTCTAGTACCTCGATGTCCTTCTTATGATGAGTGGCCCAAAACTGAACACAGGATTCAAGATGGGGCCCTACCAGTTCAGAGTACACTGGCATGATCACTTCTCCAGTCCTGCTGGCCACACTATTCCTGATACAAGCCAGGAGATGCTGTTGGCCTTTTTGGCCACCTGGGCACACTGCTGGCTCACGTTCAGCTGGCTATTGATCAACACCCCCAGATCCTTCTCTGCCAGGCAGCTTTCCAGCCACTTTTCCCCAAGCCTGAAGCGCTGCCTGGGGTTGTTGTGACCCAAATGCAGGACTCAGCACTTGGGCTTGCTAAACCTCACACTACTGGCCTCAGCCCAATGATCCAGCTGGTCCAGATCCCTCTGTAGAGCCTTCCTACCCTCCAGCAGATCAACACTCCCACCCAATTTGGTGTCATATTAAACAATACTGAGGGTGCACTTAATCCCATAATCCAGATAACTGATAAAGAGATTAAATATAACTGGCCCCAGTACTGAGCCCTGGGGAACACCACTCGTGACTGGCCACCGACTGGATTTGGCTCCATTCACCACAACTCTTTGGTCCCATCCTTCCAGCCAGTTCTTTATCCACTGAAGAGTACACCCATCCAGGCCATGAGCAATCAGTTTCTCCAGGAGAATGCTGTGGGATATAGTGTCAAAGGCTTTAGTGAAGTCTAAGTACACAACATCCACAGCCTTTCCCTCATCTACTAGGTGGGTCACCTTGTTGTAGAAGGAGATCAGGCTGGTCAAACAGGACCTGTCTTTCATAACCCATGTTGACTGGGCTTGATCATACGGGTCTCTTGTATGCGCCGTGTGATATTACTCACGATGATTTGCTCCATGACTTTCCCTCGCACCAAGGTTAGACTACCAGGTCTGTAGTTTCTCTGATTCTCCTTCTGGACCTTTTTGGGATGAGTCTTTCAAGTTTATCTATTGCACTTTAAACACACATAATTTCATTGGCATTATTTCCAGCACTAACCCACAAAGAATTACAGAGGAACAACCAAGGACTTGGTATGCTAGAGCACAGAAATAGAGGCACCATTTGGAGGTTAGGGGAGTAGAAGGGTGCATCTTCATTCAGCTTTGCCCCCTGACAAAAGTAGTCATGGATTTATGTGCCAAATGCTTCAACAAATTGTGAAAAATAATTTCTGTCAAAAAAGTTGACTCTCCATTTAAATAGTGAAGTCTGAGCCTAAGAAACATAATGATCTGGATTGCATCGTTTAAAACATGTAAATTAAATGGCTAATCTCAAAGAGAAAAGTTTAGTCTGAATATCGTATTAATGCAGCTACTCTACAATCAAGTCTGCAGTGTAGTGGAAAATATTCACTTAATTCATATTGATAATGAAATATTAGGGAAAAGTATTTTTACTAAAGAATGCATATATTAAGATAATTAACCACATAAATTCTTAATTAGAAGTAATCCGCCCAGCTCTTTTTAAAATTTCATTTAAAATTTCATTTTAAAAAGAGAAATTATCTTGAAAATGATTGTAGTTATAGTAACAACAATAAGAAGTTTCTCCCTTTTTTGATCTTTTCTGTTTATGATTAAGGCAGTGTATACTGTCTGTTTTGTTTTCTTTACAGTTGAAATTACATAATTGAGTCTCCATGGACTTGATGTTTATATAGCCTTTTACAATTTTAAAATCTTTGTAACATACATATTATTTGGTTTTAGGCACAGTATTTTAGCGAAGATTATACAAAGGCTATGCTGAATGGGGACGAAGATCCTAGGAAAGTGGGAAATCTATTAGAGATAATTCTAAATGTCAAACAGTAGGATTTAACTAGGTGACAAATAAGACATTAAACAGGCCACAGTCTTTGCAGAGATCATGACATTACTTTGTAATGGAAGGAGGATTGCAGACGTGAACTGAGTTCAAAGGCTTCTAATGGAAGCAGGGTAGGGGAGCCTTCTTGGTCAATACAAGTCTGCCCAGTATCTGATTTAACCCTTGAAAGGCAAAAGATCTGCACAAGCTCAATAGAATAGTACAGAATAGCATAGAATAGCATAGAGTAGAACAGAATAAAATAGAACAAAATAAAATAAAACAAAATAAAATATTAAACACCCCCCTCCCAAACAATAAAAAAAAACAAAACCAAGGAAACAACAACTAAAACCTATCCCTCCCTCTCCTACAACTACACATATGAAACCGACTATTTGGCTCCTTTTTTAAGATAACTTATCCACCCCCATTGCCCATGATATTTATATCTTTCCAGAATGCAATGCGTTTAATAAGCTGAGTACATGCAAACACAAAATTCCTCAGCTTGAGACAGTGATCTTTAAAAGAGACACCTGCATGTCATTTGGACACAAACAAGAAAAAAACAAATTTCTGGAACAGTATACCCACTACCTATTGCAATTGATTGTGAAGTCCAATTTAATTTAACATAAAATTTCTGTATTGAATTTGTAAACCCCCCATAGTTTAATTACTATGAAAGCAACTCCACTGCCCTCAAAATTCAGTAATAATTAAAAAGCCGGAATGACTTTTAGTATGTTTTTCATCCAGAAAAAGCACAACTATAAAATCTCACGTCTCAGGACCTTTTGGCATTGGCTTTTCAGTACTGATGGTTCAAGGATAAAAAAGAGTAATCATTTTTTGTCCCCTATTTCCAGATTGACAAGCATATAAGTACAACTTCTAGTAGCTCCAGGGCAAATATTGCTTACTATGAACCGCAAGGCAGCTAATTCTGCTACTGAATTCTCTGTGTGAAGGCATGCCATGTAGATGAGATATTAAAATTACAACTAATAAAATTATCATTTTACTGAAAGGAAATAAAATTACACTAAAAAAAAAAAAAAAAAGAAAAAAGCCCCAGAGGAAAACAAAACAAAACAAAACAAAACAAAACAGAAAGCATTTTAACTTCTTTGGGAGCACAACAATTTCCAAGTTGTTTTAATTTGGAGTTAGAATTTTAAAAAATGGAAAAAGCTAACATTAAACAAATTCTGATTTCTTTTCTTTTGCAAGCATCCTAAATGATGTCAACTAGCTGTTGGAAAACTGACGTGGAAGGAATGGCATCCAAGTAAACTAACAGTTCTCTTGGTTTTGTAGATTATCACAGATATTATTGCTGAGAATCACAGAGTGGTTGAGGCTGGAAGGGATCTGAGGAGATGAACTAGTCCAACCCTCCTGCTCTAAGTAAGGGCAACTGGATCAGGGCTGTGTCCAGTCAGGCTTTGGCTACCTCCAAGGGTGGAAGTATTACTAAACACAACAACAGATGCACATTTATATAACAGATCTCCCCTTGAGGCATACAAGCAGTAAGTAGTTACTCTCTCATTTACCTCACCTGATTCAAGAGCCTGTTAGGCTGACCTTTTTCACCTTCATCTTTTTATGCACGGCAAGCAACACAGGGACTCCTGTTATTGAATAGCTGATTTCTACCTGAGCATACAGCTGCCACACTTTGGCATCCGTAATAGTTTTGTTAATCTTCAGTTAAGAAAACTCAGGTCTTTATGAATATAGTATAAAACAGTTCTAATTTTGACTGAAGAGTCACTTGCAAACTCCAGACAGAGTTCTGAATACAACACCTAGGGATGGCAAGAATCATACATACCTTTGAGGGTAGGAAAGTGTTTCCTATAAATGGCAATAAGCTTCCAAAATAAACAGTGATTCCAAAGAAAGCCTACTACATTGCAAACATACTGAGAGCTCATAGAGGCTTGCCTTGCCATGGAGTGCAGTGGACAAACAATTATAGCTAAATTATCTGTAAAGTTCCACTTGACAGCTTCAAGGATGAAATAATCGAAAGAGACAGTGAAGCGTCAGAGGGAGTTCCTTGTGTCTCTTGTGAGACCTTTGCTAAAAGATTGCAGAGCAACCTACCCCTGCAGATGCACTTAAATAATCTGTACCAGAGACAATGTATCCACAGGACACTGAGTAACACTTCAGAGGAAATTTTCTCCCTTTGTAGAAGTAAAGACAGTATCAGGTGTGAAATATTTTCTCATAGTATCTACAGTGAATATACCACAGGAAACCCAATAAAACCTGTAACTGTTGCACTTCAGCATGACTACTTCTTCAATGCCTGGAGTCAAAAGGTTTGTGACACGTGTACAACTCTTGTCTCCTGGGCTGCAAGGGCAAAATGGAAATGCCACATCCTTTTGAATGAAGTACATATCGCCCATGCAAGTAATTGCTCTTCTGACTCATATGGAGAAAAAAACAAAAACAAACACCCAAAACAACAAACAAACACAAAAATTAAACAAACCAACCAAAATTAAACAAACCCCACCACAAACAAAAAACAAGGTTATGGACTTTACACTCCTTTGTTTCTCCTGCATGTTTTGTGTAGGTTGGTACACTGTTGTTAATAATCTCTCCAAGAAGTAAAATGATTATAATTTCTCCCATCTTCTTCCCTGACTACTTCCTGGTTAAAATCTGAACTCATACTATTTAGGCCAGAATAGGAAAAGAAAAACAAAAATCTAGAAAGACAAGATTTCTCCCACACAAATAAGAAGTGACAGTAGGGGCTCAACATGGTAGCTTTTTGCAGAAAAAAAGGCAATTTTAGTAAAAACACTTCATCTTCTTTCTTATTTTTAGACCTGGATACCTTGTAGTAGTAAAAACAATCTTTTACTTGACACTTCAAAAACAATTATTTGGGAGTCATTAGTTGGTATTTGTTTTCTTTTTATATTTTCCTTTTTGTTGTTATTGTTGTTACTGAAGCTTGTTTATTTCATAACAACTTATGGAAAAGTACAGGAAAAAAGTCTGGAAAAATTAAAATTTCAAATTAATTTTGAATGGCACATTGTTGCATGGGAAATTATAGACCATCCTACTATCTGGATGCTGGATGCAAAAAAGTTTATGTAATTGTCTTACAAGCCATGGGGGATGCAGGTGATTCTAAATATCTGAAACAAAGACTGTTGCAACTCTTGGTCTTAATTATTTAGGTGAACAAAATTGCACCAGCAATTTCCAGGAGAAAGGTTTACTAGTAATGCTTCTGAATTGAGAGCCATCTGACCTCTCCATGAATACCTGTAAGTTACACACATACTCTAAAATGGACAGAGTAAACTGAGGTTAGTAATCTTTCCCACTCTTCACTCAAAGAACTACCCAGTAATGTATTCATTTAGCAAAGGAGTTGTCAGATTATTTTTTAAGTATTAATGCAGTAAATATACAATTCCTACTTTGCTGTTAAGGAATTCTCATGCTCATGTGGATGGGCAAGTCGAATATCTGGTCATCCACACTGGATCTGTTTCTTAGCTGAAAGAAGTTGTAGCTGTCATCATTTCCTAATCTGCCTGAAGGTTTCAAACCAGGAACAGAGTCTCTACAACCTACATAAAAAAGCTGTACCTTGTATCTTTAAACCTCATTATTTTCCATGGGATTTTGCACATCTCTTTGTAAAACAAAGAACTATCATGGGACAAGTCAAGGTATGCCAGATGGCACAAAGAAGAGGATCTAGGCAGCCCTCAACTATAAATGTCCCTGTTAAAATAAAAAAATGTCACATCATTTCATGCTGAGAAATCATATAATAAGAAAAGAATAATCATCCCCATTCTCAGAGCTCTAAGGTGACACTAGAGTCAAAGCAAAAATATCAGATTACAGATCATACTTCCTCAATTCTTTTTGGTCTTATTTTAATTACTTGGAAACACTGAAACACCATGTCCCAAGAAAGTTCATTTTCTCTTTTTTGTGTGGGTTTTATCTAAGGGCTTCAAAATTAAACCCTGCTAATAGTTCTTAAATTTCTATACTTTCATTCTAACTCTGGAGCTGACTTTCTCGTACTATACAGGAAGTGGTAGAATACCAGGTTTTAGTTACTAAATATTACAATTATTAAATTTTGTTCTCAGTATTTATTAAGCAGCATCATATTTCTTATTTGATGCTGTATTTAATACATGTTAGAGTTTAGATTTGCTGTCCTAAACACATTTTAACGATAATTTGAGTGGTCTTATTGATTTTGATAGTTATTGTCATAATTGTGAGGTGCTAATTTTATTTACCTGAGCAAAACATATAGCCATAGATGAAAAGACAATTCTTTGTTTTGGCAAACAATACTGCTTCTAAAGTTTTGGGACAGGTGAATGCTACAACAAGCAGGCTGCGTAACAGCAGAACAGCATATCTGAGAAAGCAAAAAGTGTCTGAAACACACAATATTTCAGAGGTAAAGGTTAATCTTAGCAAAACTTTAGATAAGGTATAGATACTATATCTCATAAAATTGACCTAGATGTTGTGTCATGCCAAAAAGAAAAATAATCAAAATAGAACCCCTGATTAAATTAGACCAGAAAATTTCAAATATTCAGTGGACTGATGTGCTATAATAAAGAAGTTCCACATGACTCAGAATGCATAATGATGCCCTGCTACTAATAATATTTTTCAACATTTACTAAATTCCCCCACCTTCACCAAACTGTCAGGCAGCCCTTGCTTATCTCAGAGTAGGTGCCTGGTGGTGAAATAGATGCATACAAGATCCCAAGCAATGAAATTTGGAGAAAAGGAGTTAAGAAAAAAAAAATCATTTTCATGGTAGAATATCTTCAAATTATACAAATGTGTTACTGATGTTTAATACCTAGGTAGCTGGCTTACATACAAATGTCCAGTTTATCCATATCTGAAACTGAACAGAAAAATCTCCTCCACCTCCATCCTTACGATTTTGCTAAGAGGAGGAGTCTGACAAACCTGAATTTTGTTATCCTACTCACATGTCAACCTGGAACCTGTCTGGCAAATCTAGGACTATTCATGTACTGTCATTACTGAGAAAGATTATGCTCAAGTCATGAAGGTTTGATTAAAACATATGGACTGAAAACATTTATACTTGTAGACCAGATTTTTATTATAGCTGTTACAAAACATTTAGGAAATCAACAATAAATATGCATGTAATTACAAGGAACATGCAGGGAGCTAAGAGTTTGATGATTTTGACTAATGAATCAGGCCCTCAGAAGTCCACTGGGTTTACACTTCTAGCTAAGCAAATCCTGAAGCAAACATGTCTGTCTACAAAGTAGAAAGGATTGGGAGCAAAGATAGTGGAAAGAACGAATGTAAGTGCAAAAGCTAAATAATGAGAGACAGTCAAATACACAGATTTCTTCCTCTTAAGACCACAAGATCTAGATACAGTTAAAATATTCATTTGAAAATCAAATTTGTCTTGAACATACATACAAATGACCCAAATTACTTTTGCATGGTAAAACACCTATTACAGAAATTAACATTAGTGCTGTTGGCCTGCTGTTTTGTGTACCAGTGTTTATAAAAGATCCATTTTCCATGGATAGAATCCCTGAAAACAATAATTTACCATGGAAATATTGACACGATGCAAAACACAATAGAACCAGTTCTGCTTTTAGACATAAATGATTCATACTGCAATGAGTCACTGTTCTACATAGGGGACTTGATTTCCTGGCTCCATCACTGTGCATTTTATATCCAAAAACATTATACTTGAATGTTTGCCATAATATTAACTTGCATAACTATAATTATTAGTAACGACTATCGAATTATCTACAGAGCTACATAATTTGTTCTCCTGTGTCACAGATGTAGATAGCAATGCCATGCTTCATCAAAAGCCTCTCATTCTTGTACTTTTGAAGATTAGGTCACTCTGCCATATGGTTAACCTCAAGTTCCCTCAAAGAAAACACTTCTTTAAAGTCAATATATCTAAAAAGCTGTAATTACTTGGCCTTAATTCTTTGGGATTATTTCAGTTGTACTCCCTTGGTCTTATTTGTTATTTTTTATAGTCTATTGAGAGCTGGTTGTTTGCCTGATGGTGTGCAGACATAAAGAAACAGATTGAATAATGCACTTCTTTATTTTTAATGTTCCTTTTTTTGTGCAATAGAGTTTTGTCATTTTGAGGTTTCACATAGACACTTGTAACTCAAACTGAACTGGGAAATTACGTACAATTTTCCAGGGTGACTGCATGCAGGCAGATATACAAAAGACATTTATTTCAAGTAGAAAAATAGCTAGTACTTTCATGAAATGAGCAACATATAACCAAAATACAAAGCATTTAAATTCCACAATCCCATGTTGCCTTGCTATTACAAAGAAAGACAACTTGTAACAAAACCTGACTTCCAAGTTAGAGACATGTGAAAATTTAGATTCACCTTTTGAGCTTACAGCCCACTATTAGCCAGAGTTATCCAAGTCCTTCCTGATTTCACAGAATCACAGAATCACAGAATCGACTGGGTTGGAAAAGACCTCAGAGATCATCGAGTCCAACCCTTGGTCCATCTCTAGTCCATTTACTAGATCATGGCACTAAGTGCCATGTCCAATCTGAGTTTAGAAACCTCCAGGGATGGTGAGTCCACCACCTCCCTGGGCAGGCCATTCCAATGCCTGACCACTCTCTCTGTAAAGAATTTCTTTCTAATATCCAGCCTAAATTTCCCCTGGCAGAGTTTAAACCCATGCCCCCTTGTCCTATTGCTAACTGCCTGGGAGAAGAGACCAATCCCCACCTGGCTATAACTTCCCTTCAGGTAGTTCTAGAGAGTGATGAGGTCACCTCTAAGCCTCCTCTTCTCCAGACTAAACAACCCCAGCTCCCTCAGCCTCTCCCCATAGGTCTTATGTTCAAGTCCCTTCACCAGTCTTGTTGCTCTTCTCTGGACTCGCTCCAGCACTTCAATGTCTTTCCTGAACTGAGGGGCCCAGAACTGAACACAATACTCCAGGTGTGGCCTCACCAATGCAGAGTACAGGGGAAAGATCACTTCCCTTGTCCTGCTGACCACGCTATTTTTGATACAGGACAGGATACCATTGGCCTTCTTGGCCACCTGGGCACACTGATGGCTCATGTTGAGCTTCCTGTCAATTAGTACCCCCAGGTCCCTTTCTGTCTGACTGCTTTCCAGCCACTCTGTGCCCAACCTGTAGCACTGCAGGGGGTTGTTGTGACCAAAGTGCAGCACCCGGCACTTGGCCTTGTTGAACTTCATCCCATTGGAATCAGCCCATTTTTCCAGTCTATCCAGATCCCTCTGCAGAGCCCTCCTGCCCTCCAGCAGGTCGACACTCCCTCCCAACTTGGTGTCATCAGCAAATTTGCTGATGATGGTCTCAATCCCCTCATCTAGATCGTCAATAAAGATGTTAAACAGGACTGGACCCAACACTGACCCCTGGGGAACACCACTAGTGACTGGCTGCCAGCTAGATGCAGCCCCATTCACCAGCACTCTCTGGGCCCGGCCCTCCAGCCAGTTCTTAACCCAGCGTAGAGTACACTTGTCCAAGCCATGGGCTACCAGCTTTTGCAGGAGTATATTATGGGAGACAGTGTCAAAGCCAAAAGTCAATGGAATTAAATGAAGGAGGGATCTGGCCAAATAATCTGTGATATAAAATGATTTCTACTATCTTATAAAAACATGGGCCAACTTGATGCTAACCAGCTAGTGCTTTATATAGTCAGAACAAGCAGCTATTTGCTTGCTGTTGTACTACTAGCTTTGCTTCAGAGTTTTCTAGACGCAATAGCAAGAGCTAGTATTTCTTCAAGCTGATAACTGTGCATCTTGCTGGATAAGGAAAACCACAGTGCAGATACATGATGGAAATACAGTCATGCCTCTCTAAATAGTATGAAGCATGGCAGTCATAGCTGTTCAGTTGTTCCTGCTCAGCATTACAACAGTAGGAAAAAGCTGATGAGGAGAAATGTTGCCACGTGGTGGATTATCTGTTCCTTGAAATCCTGAAATAAATGAATTATACTTTTCTTAGCATTTAGACCTTTCCTTAAGAAAAAAAAAAAAGAAGTGTCAGACACAGCCAAATGCGTCAGGCAGATGTGGCTGGAGAACCTACCTAAGGTGCCAGCTGGATTTGTATTAGCATTCTTGGAGAGACTGAAGACACAAATGGCTGCTTTGAATTTAATATATGTTATTTCCTGCCTGCTGGCGTTACTTACGGGACATTTGCTGTCCACTCTGCTGTGCACTCTGAATACTTTTTTTTTTCTCCTTACCTCCAGTTTTTTTTTTGTTTTTAATATGGACATTTCATGAAATGAAACAAAAATATTAAAATGTTGCCTTAAACATTTGGCTCCAATCTCTAGTTCTTAACCAAAGACAGACAGCAGTTCACGGTAAAGAGTAAAGGCAAATGGTTAGCACATTTTAAGATAGATTTTTGGCAATGAAAGAAATTTGTGAAATAGTTTCTGACTTTTTTTTCAGAAACAAAGCTGTTTACTAGAGCTACTAGATTGTTTCTGTGACACCATTGCACTTGTGAAGCTTATTAGCAGCCTCATTGGTGAAAACATATTTTATCTAAAAATGTTATTTATACAAATGAAACCATTAAGCTTTATGGTACAATTGGTGGGCTTGACCCTAATCTTAGAGAGAAAAATCTCTAGTCCATCATCTAGGAGTGAGTTAACAAATTAGTGTCCTATTGCCAAAATGCACTGGAAATAACAAAAGCATAGAATTTGGGGGGGTTTAATATGAACAATGTACATCAGAGTGTAATGGTTGGAGGATTAGTGTACTCTTATGCAACTATGCACATGTATCTACACACACACACATGCTCACAGGTGTTTTGGATGTGTGTAACTGTTCCTGTAGCTTTTAGATAGTGTTTGCTTCCTAACGGACATATTTGTGCATGCAGTTTTGAGAACTGTTATTTGGATGCTAGCAAATGAGTGCTGAGCCCTGTGGTTTTTTTCATCATTTAAGTAGTTCTGTGATGAGACAAATAAAGCTATAGAGGTTTTGTTCTTAATTTTTTAATATTTATTTTATAGAATAGTTGAATCACAGTGCCCTGCAGTTCTACACAGCCATATCCTGCAGGAGCCTATTCACAGCCCATTAGGTCCCTTTCTATCTTTTCTTGGCCTTGCAACCTGGCAAGAAGCAACATGCACTGTGGCTTGCTGAAAATCACAGCCTTGCCTACTGACCAGCGGCTCTCTGTGAGATGTCTGCCTGGCTGGTTGCTGTTTCTTGGCTGCTGGGTGAGCCTAAACAGAACAATTCAACTTCAATGGATCAAGCAAACATCTTTGGAGCCTGAATGAGGCCCATGGGCAATATTTTGTACAGGCCAGTTGAAAGAGCTTAATACCTTTGAAAACTTGATGTCTTTGTCAAATTTTGTTGAAACTGTTTGAGGGACTCCTAGGTACTAGTGAGAGAGACACAGACACACAGACAGCATGACTCTCTAAGCCTTGTTTCCTCAAGAAACCAGGCTAAAAATGTGCCTAGAGACATTTTTAACATCCTGAACTGTTAAGTAGTCCTCAAGATGAGGAAAATAAATACCTACACTGCATATAGTTTGGAGGAAGATTTCAATGCACAAACTGAGAAGAAAATTAAAAAAATCTATTCAGTGCTGTCTAAACCAATGATTTTGAATTGAAAAGGAATGGCAGTGTGTTCCACAACTTACACTTGAATGAAATCAGCACCAATAGTTACAACAATTATAACTGGCTGTTAATTATGAATGCTTATAAACCAGTTCAAGGCAACAGCATGTATCTTGTTGAAGAAAGGTTCTTCTTACTCAGAATGCCATCCCTTCATAATTCTCTGTTACATGTGATGTTTTCATTTTCTTCCAGAAATATTTATAGATGTCTCCTGTTTCTACAAAACTATGAATACAGTATTCACTCTATGCTTTGTCTGATATTTTATGTTTGGTTTTTTTGTTTTGATTTTGGTTTGGTTTGGTTTTCTCATGACTTCCAGATCACGTGCTATGTTCTTAATTGAAGAGAAGGCTAATATATCTTGAATGTGAAAAAAAAAATAATAGCAAGCATGGAGGAAAGAATATTCCTTTTCATATGAGAGTGCCACACTGTATCAAGCAGTGTTAATGTTAATATACACCTGTTATCAAAATATGACTGAAAACTGCCAAATGATGGGAAGGAGCTAGAGCGTAAGCATATACTGAAGATACTGCCTTAGATCTTCATAACTTTAAACATGTGAACAGTCCCATCGATGTTAATGAAATAATTTATAAATTTGAAGTCACAGACCTACTAAAGGAATAGAATTGAGGCCTACTTGGTCAGCCTAACCTGAGAATCCATTCCTACCATGAAATAGTAACTAGATCACTTTGGTGTTGAGATACAAAGTGTAGAAATAAGTCAATCAGCTTTGCCACTGGAAAAAAAATTATTCTCTTCCATTATACATTTTCATTTCAGTAGCCACAAATTACTTTTCTTTCTTCTTTTGACTGAGGCCAGCTTGTGCTTTCCCAAGCATAATTTGTGGGATAGCAAACTCCAGGAGCCATTCTGATTTGTATGACTCCAGTATGACTGTCCTGTTTCAGAAGATCTAGCTGTGGGCAGGAAAAAGGAAGTCCAGATGTGTGGGCTCAACCCAGGCTTTCCTATACTTGGCTGTGGAACCAGAATATGGACCCTGGTTTATTTTATTTAGTAATATAGACAAAGCCTCAGGGTACTTGAGTACCTAATAGTGCATGATAGTGCTCAAGCCTGCTGTGGACAAGCTGTCATTAAAAAAAAAAAAAAAAAGAAAGTAGTTTTTCTTCAAAGAGAGACAATTTGAAATATAAAGGCAATAAGGACATGTAGACATATAATCACATAGCTCAGAAGAATTTGTAGGAGCAGATAAGAGCTTGCAGAAAAAAACAGCAGTTCCCCTGGACTTTGTACATGTCCTGCCCTGGTCCCCAGGCTCCATAGACAGACCACAACAGCAAGTGTGCTACAGGCACTGAATTTGTAGATTCACCCTGCAGAGTAAAAACCAGCCACATTATTTTGGAGTTAGTAGCTGTGCCTTTGGCTATTTCACAACTTTGCTTGAGCAAAACAGACAGGAGTCCACTCAAATTTCTGGTGAATACCGTATTACATTGTATTACAAGGAAAGATGGTAGAAGTCTTTTGAAATTGTGTCCCATCCAAGTAGCCTGTAAATAAATTAATGGAAATTTTTCTTTCCTTTATGATGTTACAGTATTTACATTTGATGAGAAGATTCACTTTAATGAGTCATTTCATTTTACTTTGAAATGCATTTACTTTGATATAAATTCTTTTATATGAATTCTCATGCATATGCAGGAGAATGCATAAGTAACAAGGTGAAAAATACCTAAAATTATTTAGTTAGGTGGTCTGTTACAATACAAAATCATGGATTTCTCTGAGACTCCATTGTGCCTTTTGTGGGTACAAATGAGGTACATTTCAACTTTCTCCTGTGTATTTTTTATCTATTACTTTACATTAGATCTCCATAGTTTAATTCCCACGTGATTTTAACATACACCTTGCCTCTTGATTACTGGAAGACTAGATTCATAATGCACCATTTCAGCACATCCATTCTATATGCCAAAACAAAACACTTTGATTTTTTTTTAATGTGTGCTGATTTTCACACAGCTGAAACCCCAGTCATTTAAAAATACATGTGTGCAGAAATATGCTATTAAAAGGAATTTAGAAAATGTTGGAAAGTAACACTTTCTTACCGAGCAACTGATTTATACCTTTAACTGCAGATTTTGAAAATCAGGAGTAAAAGTGAAGAATAAGAAATAGTAAATAATTTTCAGACAGAAGTATTTATCAACTTCCTGCTGTGATATTACTGTGACAGATTGCCTCTATAAAGAACTGTTGAAAGTTTTTGTTGCATTTGGCAGCATAAATAGGCCACAAGCAGTGTTTAAATTAATAACTTTAAAATATGTTTAAACTGTATTCTAATATTCAATGCCCAAGGTCCATATACCTTATTTGCTATTACACTTTGAATAACTGAAATTAATAAAAAAGAACAATATGTAAATTTCTTAATGTACTCAGCAATTACACCTTCAGAGAATATGCTTGGGATTACCAGTTCTTTAAAACAGCAGTCTGCCTATCTGTCAAATCAAATGGTTTGCATAGTCAGTACTTCCGAAGTGGTAGCATTCAGAGCTTCCTTATATGCAAAACAAGGGCAAATGCAAGCAGCTTTACAGCACTGTTTTTCAGCCACTTTTGTAACCTGAGAAAATTATCAATATTCTGTAGCTGGTCATTGGTATCTGCCACTTCTTGTTTGTTCTCTTCCCTTCTTGCTGTGGCCATCATCTCTTTCTTATCCTAATCCATTTATCCAGTGATATGGTGCAGCTGGTGTAGAGAGTACACCAATAAATTTAACTGGGTCCCTGCTCCTCTGGCCCAAGCATCTGGGCTTGTTTCCATAATGAGCTCTCCTGTTGGAAGAAATGTACAACAGGGACACTGGAACAGGTGGATGGGAGGGCACATTTGTTTAGAGTTCCTGACCCTGCACTAGTATTGCCAGGGACAGCTGCTACCTTACCTATCTAAAATTTCATACAACTTGTATATGTACTAATAATACCATAATTTCCCATTCCCATCACAACAAAAGTGATTTTTTTCTTTTAATCTAAGTTACAATACTAGTAGTAGGAGCCAGGTAACAAGCAAGTGCATTCACATTTAAAACTTTCAATTCATAGGAAATTGTTTGGTACTACATGCTAATTTCTTGGAGTTGTAACATAAAAAATATTCTTAATAGTTACTTGCTGAGGACATTTGCTAAGATTGGTACTGAGCACTTATTGAATACCCTTTGCTGTATTTAAGTGATACTGGAAATTACTCAAGTTACAATGAACCTAGTTAAAAGATCTAAAAACGGTTAGACATAAACCTGCAATACTGTATAACGTACTTCACTGCCTCAGAGATTGAAGCAGCAGTGTTCCTTTGAAATGCCCTCTTATTATGGGTACAGTATCCTTGATAGTGACATTATTCTTTTAGCATCATCCTGTTAAATTCAAGGAAGACTGTATACATGTGATGAAGTTTTTGCTGATCTGTTAAAATAATGATTTTAAAATTACTGTCTACATTGATGAGCAGTTTGGGATTGATTAGATACATCATGATAAAAACTGTGAGAATAGCTTATTGGCTCTTTCATCTGTCCAGTATATGTGAGCCTATCAATAAGCAAATAGAAAAATAAAGTAGGATCACTATTCAGCATTATATTTCATTATTAAAAAAAATTAAAAACATACATATACACTGTTATGTCACTAAGATGATTATGGATACAGAATGAAGCATGTACAGGACTCAGACTTCCCAGAGCAGACACAGACCTGACAGTGTAGTGGAAGAACTGTAAAGCCAAAATATAATATATAAATACATACATAAAGTGAGATACCTCATTTCAGAATATAGTGGTGTTTCACAAACAGTGGGATAAGATGTTAAGTCCCTTCTCCTTCAAAAAGAAGCCAGAAAAACAATCTCAAAACCTCTGTAGTTCAGCAGAGTCTCAAGAACTAACACTGAATAGTAGTTTAAAAAAAAATCAGCAAAAGGGTGATAGAACTGGAGTGTATTTATTCTGGTTCATTGCTAATCTTCTGCTCATGAGTACGAAACAGCATGAGTGAGAAGTTTACAAGAACAAAAAATTCAAGACAGGGACATAAAAGAACTGGAATACCAAGGAATGCTATTAGCACACGACTGATAAACATGACTGATCTTCTATAGTTACACTGAAACTCTTATGTAAACTTGATTAATCATTGTCATGAATGTTAGTATGTACGTATTCTTAAAACGGCAAATTAATTTGCTTTGCCCAGCAAAATATAGTATTTGTGTATTCTTTGAAGAACATTTTTACTCTAAATGAATGTTCTTCAAGTATTTTCGAAGCCATCTGTTATAATGCACCCTAACACAATGTTAGAAAAACGTATACTAGGAATTCCAAATGAAATTGTGTTCAACAAAGAAACTGATTGTTCCATTCATTGCCTTATTGAAGGAATACGAAATAATGAATGTAAAAATCTGAAAAATGTGGAGTATGGAAATATGAGATATGTGTATTGTTAAAAAGGATCTGTAAATTTTAATCCAAATTATGTATTCCTATATGCTTCACATCATTGCAGTCACGGAATAAAAGTCAATCTGGAACAGAAGTTATGCTTGTCCTCATACAAACTTTGTGTCTTAAGTAGATTATTTCTTTAAAAACAATAACAATCAGAGAAAAAGATAAGCTAGTTTTCTCACACTGTAAAAGCTGGAAGACAAATGAAGTTTGAACTGTTTAACATTTTTGTAAATTTAATTAAATCTAACAAATAAATCAAATTAATTAAATCTAACAAAAATCAAAACTCAAAATAGAAGAGATGGAATATGCTGCAGAGTACTATAGTAAGTAAGAGTTTGGGCGCTGGTAGGCTGAAAGAACAAAGGTCAAGAAGACAGAGAGGATGATCTAGGATTACACAGGAGAAAGGCCTCTTGTTGCCTCTGCATTGCTTTAATTCTGTGAAAATGCAAACCAGTCTATATCAGAATTTTTTTTTAACAAGTCATACTGACTTACACATACTCAGTGCAAGATTTTTCAAAGAAGTGTAACCTTTATTCTCATGCAAACAACTGAACTCACCAGCTTCTGAGTCCCTTGGAAGAAAACAATCCTTACTTAATAACTAAATGGGAAATTTCTTATTTTCTCCACCGAAATCACAGGTTACACTCAAATGAGTACCTTCAGATTACATGTTTTCTTCTGTCTGGAAAAAAAAAAAAAAAAAAAAGTGTAACATCTCACTCAGGTTATTCCTCCCCCCAAGGCAAAATCTGAAAGTAAAATCTTACTATAAACTGGCATTCCTAAACGTGAGGAGTAAATATATATATATATATATATATATATATGTATATAATTACAGTAGTTCTATTTGCTGCCTAAACAAAACCCAGAGTCTCTCTTATTTGCAAGTAACCTCTAAAGACAATAATATTACTTGTCAAAGAAATCTGGAAAATAAAATAAATTGTTTCATTGTCATTTCCTCTTACAGCTAGATAAATCCTTCACCATATCATCATTTCTCCAGTTTTGAAAAGAACCTAGATCACTCATAGCCATTCCATCAAACTAGATCTTTCCTGAAAGAAACAGAAACATTTAACTTTTTTTGTGAGTTTCAGTCAGTTACAGTTCAAATCTGTAAGGAAGAACCAAGTATGAAATACAAGTGAAGTCGCTTAGCCATATAAGCAATTGATCTTACTGCTTTACTATACTGTTCCAATAAATGGTTAATATAAAGCCCAAACTCTAAAATGGTGTTTGACAGGAGAGACATATTGTTAAGAGTCTACAGAAAATCAGAACCAAATATGGATAAGAATCTCCATTTAGCATTATATGTGAACATTAATATATACATATGTATAAAACTCTTATGTGAAAACATATCTGAAATATACATCAGTACAGAATGGTTTGGTATTAGCAAATTGGACTATGTCCTGGAAGATGTCAAGCTCTTTTTCAGGACAGGAATAGAGCCTTTGAAATCACAAGGAAGACTTTTGTTGACCTCTGCAAAGCCCGTGGAGAGCAGATCTCCAGCTGCCACGTAATGAACAAAACAAAATCACAATGATAAACTGACATTAACATCTGCATAGTGTTTGCAAATGTTACTTGTTCCTTTCAGCCAAATTTTTGTGATTTTTATATGAAATTGTAATGTATGTGAATAAACAACTCTTTAATAAAAAATCCCTTTATTGTTATAATAGACAGAACACATATTTCATGATGATATGACCTTGTGAAAAAAAAAGCTTTATCACCGTACATTTCAGCCACATGTTCACATTCACAATATTGCTTACAGAACTGAAAAATATTTATCTTATGGATTAGAAAGCTGGTTTATAGCATATTCCACTGTGTTACATGATGTTAATGGGTGAACTCATAATACAAAACATCATAGCCTCTTTACTAAATCTTCACTCTACCCTAGAACTAAAATATTTTTGAAGTACTATTTACTTAAATTTTCTGATCACATTACTATATTTCTCTAGAACATAGGATAGGGAAGGGAAGGGAAGGGAAGGGAAGGGAAAAGCAGAAGAAAAAGGAATCAGGCATATTTTTTCTATGTCCCATGGCTTTTCAGTGTTCTGATCTTCCCCAATCCCACGCTTAACAAATATTTTGGGAGATGGCAGAATCCTTTATTTTGCCATTTCCCAGATGTTCAGGAGCCTACCAGGTCATTTAAGAAGTGGTAGCCAAGTTCTATCCTTTTCTAGGTACTGACCTCACATTTTGCTGGGATTTTTAGGTTATTACTGGATTACACACTTGCCAAATGTGAGCTGAATAACTGAAAGGAAATAGTGGACCTCTTTGTTAGCTCCTTTGCAAGATTTTGGTTAGGCGAAGGAGTTCACTGTTCACTTGTAAAATATTTTTGTATTTACTTGCCAGGAGGAAAGTGAATTTGATCAAGGTGGACTCTGCCAAAAAAAAAAAAAAAAACAACCCAAAAAAACAAACCACCAAAAAAACCCAAACACACACACACAAAAGAAAAAACACCACCAAAACAAAAATCACCCAAAAAACTAACAAACCATATGCCTGAAAATCTTTATTCTACTGTATAGCCAGTATACAGTTCTACTGTATTCCTGGATGTAGCAATGAAGTCCTGCAGTAATTTAGCTGTCAACAATTAAATTCAACCAATTTTTCTGAACATGGCAAAAGACCTTGCTTCCCTCCCGCATGCCCTCCCCCCCAAGAAAGGATACAGGAGCAAAACCAAGCCTTATGTTAGTACTTTGAAGACATGTTCTGCAAAGACCAGGTTCATAGTCTGTAAATTATAGAGATCAAAGAGCTTCTCTGATCTGATAGAGAACAAAAAAGGAACTACACACAAATTAAAAGAGAGTTTGAATAGAAAGAAAGAGAAGTCATGTCTAATAGAATTATATTCTTTTGAAATTTGCACAATCTAAGACCCATCTCAAGTCAACATTATTTTTAAATTATCAAAGATTGAGTTGGTGCTCTATGTTGTACTAAGGCCCTGTAGCAGAATGCAAACCCCCCTCTCTCCCCCTCCCTCCTTCTTCATGGAAGGAGTAGACACATCTCCCTCTCTCTCTGCTACTTGAGGCTAACGGCTTCTTTTGTTTGGCCCCAGAGCCAAACGGCCAGGGCCGTTAAGAGAAAGGAGAAGGGAGTGCCGACAGCCGGAGCCGCTGGGCGCCCGCAGCCAGTGTGGGGGATGTTTGGAGGCTTCAGGGGCACCCCACAGCCAGGGTGGGGGTGCAGAGAAGCTTCTGGAATGCCCACAGTCAGATCTGATCAGCCAATAAAAAACGGGACTCTCGTCGAGATTCCACCCCCCTTGCGCGGGAGCTCTTGGAGTCAGGAGCTTAGCCACTGCCGTGGGGAGACACCACCTGCCCCCTTCCCCGGGGTGGAGACTCCGCTTGCCTTGCCCGCCACGTGTGTGAGTAAAATTAACCCTCGCAGGATTGTGAGTGTATCTACTTTCAGTGCTTAATACGAACATGTGTATAAATTAATCCTCGCAGAATCACGAGTGTATTTTCCTCCCATGCTCCCACATAAGCATGTGTAATATTCCGTGCACATTTGCATGTGTATCTCTCCTCACAAGATTGCGAGTGTATTATAAATTTACCCTCACAGGATTGCGAGTGTATTATAAATTTACCCTCACAGGATTGCGAGTGTACGCTTTCCGTACTCAATACGAGTACATGTATCCCTTTAAAATAATCCCACACTGTGTACAGGCAAGTGTGTACTCTTCCCGGACTCAGGGACGGCTCCGGTATTGTTTTTGGTGAAGCCATGTGCATGCACAGTGTGGAACTCCTGATGTATTAGTTATTGCCCCTTAATAATTTTCCTCAACTGATATCCGAACCTGTATTCAAGTCACTTTTGGAGTGCTAAAACCCTGTTTCTCACCGGTTTAATGAAAGTTGGTTTGGACCCTGTTGTCCCTTAAACTAACCTCGGGGTGCCTCCGTGACAGGCCCCTACATTTTTTTTGCAAATTCACTGTCACTATACCCTTCGGAGTTCTGCGTCTGCAGCTTCAATAGTGAAGAAATTAAGAGACTGATAGGAAAAAATTCTTCTAAAACCTGTGATTTTAGTTGAACTAGCTATGGAGTGAAACTCTGTATGGAGTGCAACAATTATGCAACCTCTGAGGCTCAAGGAACTTCAGTTGTTTTCCTAGTCTGTATCAAATCAATGCTTATGGCCATTTTAAAGTAATTTATTAAACTTACTAAATTAATTTGTGTGAACTTGCACATGTTAAAATTGACAGGTCTCTCATTTAATGGTAGAAATAAAATTATAATGGATCATAGTTCGGCCACTATTTTACCAGTTTTAAAAAGCTGAACTAATAGTGCTGACATACACAATATCATTTACACCCTCCACTGATTTTTGTGCTTTGTTCTTTAATGGCCTAACCATCAAATAGATTAACCACAGATGTGCAATACAAACAAAATTTTTCAATGCTATAATATATTCAAAATCTAAGACATTCGAGAGAAGAGTGTAAAGATACGACCTTCAATATAGTTAATATTTTACTATCAGGTAATACATGGATTTGTAAAAGTGCTTTTAGATTATTTTTACTTACACCATATAGGCTTTCATACCTAGGAATTAATTTTAGGAAATTGTGGAGAAGACATGGAGTGGTGGTGGCAAAATGAGGGTTAGAAATTTAAATTCTGAGTTAAAATTTTCCTTCAATCACAAGTATTCAGTAGTTAGGATTTTAGGAAAAACAAACAAACAAACAAATGCTGAAACATTAAAAGTAAGAATCATGCCAACTGATAGCACTACTATGTGTATAAGGTTTGTCTTTTAATCTGTTACAGATACAGGGATTTTACTGCATCTCCTTGAATCCTGCATTGCAGGCTGTGGACACCAAAAGGAGTGGCAGTAGCAAGTATCAGCTCTGGCTGCTGTCACTGTGTCAAGGTGTCTCCTTTGAGCCCTGCTCAGCAATAAGCCAGCTGAGAATGTGTGCACCAGTACTGAGGATAGAAGGACTGTTTAATTTATTTTTTTAAAGCAGACCAATGCAAAATGAATGATGATCATTAATAAATTCAACACGTGCAAATCTCAGCGGTGAGATTAGCCCTGCCTTACATTATATTAAATTGCCATTCCTTCTTAACAATAATTTTTGCAGTGAATTTTTAAAATCATCATGTACTTCTGCAGAGAACTATGTACTGCACCAGTTTAGTGATTTAATACTTATGACTATTTGCACATTTGCAGTGCCAGTAAATAGAGGATAGGATGAAGAGTATCTTCATTTATTTCTTGAAGAATCAGCTATTAGCTATATATCCAAGTGTCAATAAACCCTTAGCATAGTGCCATCATAGTGCATATGCACCACATGTGGCCATCCATTACACAGGAATTACCAACATCATGAAAAAGTTATAAAATATATCTTATATATTAAAAATTAAATCCATATTTACATCACATTTTCTTGCAATGACTGTATTAAACCTTAAGAATAAACAGGTTTTCAGCAATTACTTCATAGTTTATTTCAAATATGTCTATTTTAAAGACAGACAAGGAGGGATGGAAAGAAGGATGAAGACAGAAAGGAATTCTAACTGAATTCCATAACTGCAAACTATCACCCCATAGAAGGCTGTGATATACTAGAGAGCTTTATCCTGCAAAACAGGACTAACTCTACTACAATAAAACTGTCTGCATGAATTCTCACAGCTGGGTGATAAAAAAGAGAAGGAAGAGACGAGATGGAGAGGAGCTCAGCCTTTCTTGAGTTGTTTATGCACCTAATGCAACAACTGGACTGATCCAGTAAGTACCATATGGGTGCAGCATGTCAGACTGATGTCTGTGCAAAGAGCACTACACCCCAAACAGCCGTTTTTGCTCTTGTGTTAATGTGCTTCATTGACGTCATTTCAGTGTCTCTCTCTCACTAAGTTGAATTTCAGGGAGAGAAGATATGACCACAGCACTTTTGTGAGATAATAAATGAATGCCTGGTTATCAAACCACAGACCGCCTAACTAGTTCTAAAGTTTATAGTGAGAGTGGATTTTTTTTAAATTGCCTCATTAATTATATATTTTGGTAAATATAATTTTGTATTATTGTTGGAGGTTGATAACGTCACTGCTGTTCCCCCACTGATGGCCTTGGAAGTCAGGGATACTACAGAAAAGAGCAGTATCTGAATTGATTGTTCTTCTAACACACATGCAAAATTTGAAAAGGCAATGAAACAGATGTTACGGATGGGTATTTAGTTTCCTTCATACTTCACATGTCACGTTCTGATAGTCTTTCACAATATGACAGACATTAAAAACTTCACTTCTCCAGATTTTTCCAGAAAACAAACAAACAAAACAACAAATCAAAAAAACACAAAACCAAACCAGAAAGAATGTGGATTAAATAATTTTTGGAGGATCTTAGCAAGTACAGCACTAAACAGAATGAAACTAAATGCTTCACCTAAGAAAAATCCTTGCAAGCAATAAATATGTTCAAACAATATTCATTGCAGATTTTTTTCTTTACTAAATAGGAAACTTTCTTCATTGACTTAATACCAGAGAACTTCCTGAGAGCCTTAGGCCTCTCCTGATTTGTCCTCTGCCGGGAGGTACAGATGACCTCCATGTGAAAACACTCAGTATGTCTCTTCACTCAGCATACATCTGTACACCTTTACAGACATATAGGTGTACCCCGTCTAGCAGAGAGACAGAAAACTGGGTGCACTAAAGCAGTCACAAGATAAGGGCTTTGCCTTTTGGGGTCAGCCATGACAAAAACTGCATAAGGAATCAAAGAACAGTAAAACAGCCTCTTCTCATATGGAAGAGAGAAAACAGCATACCACTTACAGCATCAGAGAAATGCAATCAGTTTGAAAGACTCTGCATGTATGTACAACTATGCATGTGGGACACAGGAGGGTCCAACCTAAACACAGCAAGTCAAGAACCAAAACTTGTGGAATACTGTCTCCTGTGAAAGAAGTCTGAGGTTTTCAGGACTCCCAGTTGTATCTGTACAGGCCCAGGTGTCCATTTTCAGGCACTGGGAATAATTTTTGAAATCTAGCCATGTCAATGCAGGAAATTATAGCCCCTGCTGCAAACTCCCTCTATCAGCACAACCCTTCGGATGTGGTGGTAGAGATATTAATCTGGTATGCCTTCTCCTTTTTCTTTTTTTGGTTAAAATAAGTGGATTCAGGGCACATCCAGTTTACAGTCAGTTTACAATAGCACATCAGATTTCAAATGAAGTAGGCTAAGCAGCTGTTGTATGAGCAACGCAGCAGCTTTAAGCAAATGTTACTCTCTGGTATAAATGTAGTGATGAACATCCTTTCCTTTTTCACAATAAGAGAACATGAGAAGGTGGATGTGAACATAGTGCTTTGTTATTCCTTCACGAATAACAGTGGATTAAAAGCATTTACAGTAAAAACTCTTTGAATGACAGCAGGACTAATTAAAAATAAATAAATCAAGAAACTACCATCTTCCCTGAGAAGTCTCCAGAATTTAAGTGTGCAAAAGTTGCAAAACCAGGCTCTGTGATTCTACAGTGACATATAAGAAGTAAAAGCTGGAAAAAAAAAGTCTTAGTATAATTGTAAGCAGCTAGAGAAACTATGTGTCCCAGCTGTGATCTCAGGAGAGCCATATTAACATAGGGGTGTTGCTAAATGTATAATATGTGTCCCAAATAGTTGAGACCCATGGAGACCAGCATTAGACAATGAGCAGAAGAAGGTTAGCAATTGCTGAATACAAGCAGAAGTAGCACAGCTCTCCATGTATCTATCCCCATACCACCTATAAAACTTGAAGTGCCTTGAACATAACATTTAACTTTGGCTGAACTTGATAAACAACTTGAACAGGGTAAGAAATGCTTAAGTAGCCTCTCCTGCTTTCTGTGTTAACCCACTCATAATTCAAATGTATTTAGGCAGTTTCAACTACAAGGCACCCTCAATATGTCCTTAACCATTCCAGTGCTAAATACTATGGCTCAGCTTTATGACAGTATGCATGCAAATCCCACTGGAGTCAGGGCTGTACACGTCTGGGTGTCTAGCTACCTAGGTATTTGTGTTGATTTTTAGGCCCAGATTTCTTTTGAGAACAGACTTTTGCACAAAAGAGAAACCATGTATAATACAGTGGTAAAATCAGAAAGAAATCAATATAGTTTGCTTTTGGCTAATGGCACATTATATTTATATATATATATTTAAAATATTAAAGGTTATTTCACCTTGGTTTTCAGCTCCTCTCTCATCCATATACCATTTTGCCTTTTCCTCTGCATTTGCATATCTTTCATTATCTCCTTGAAGAGGAAAGAGAGGAAGGCAGTAGCTGGGAGCATTCTGGTGAGCTAGGAGAGCATGGAAGACAGCAGAACCCTGTGCAGAACCATGTCTCAGAAATAAGAGGATACACACACTGTTAAAGTGCTTTTTCAGGAAATATTGCAACAGAGGTGTGCCTTCAAATTTTCAGTCCAGATTTGTTCATAAATTGCCCATTAATCCATTTTTAACTTGCTAACACATACCTAAGCCCTTCCACAAAAGTACAATTGTTTCTAGGCTGAAACAAGGGACAGTAAATGATAAGAATGAGATGGTTGCTTCTAAACCAGTTTTTCAAAACTCCTGAACTTTTAAAACTTCTGTTTCTTTCCAGTCAAGCAGATGAGGTTAAGCAGTTTTTAAATACTTTGTTTGGTTTTGTAGTAGGAAGAAGTGGAAGAGGAGATAAGTGCAGACAGAAACTCATTTCACCTGTGTGCCAGGTGACTCCTGCACTAGCTCTAAGCAGGCAACCTGCAGCTGAAATCAGTATCCAGACTCTATTTACTACAGCTGGTTAAAGTGTGTAACCTTCATTTTTCCCCCAAAGCACACAAATGAGGACTGCTAAGGCAGTCTCTTCTGTCTTTGCACTCGGTGAAGTAAGTGACAATTCTTTTTACCCTTACACTTGAAAGCTTTCAGTTGGGATGTGATAAATCACAGTCACTTTTAGGCACTTCAAAACCATAATCTAGCAGAACTGTCTTGACCAGAGGCCCAGGGTACATTTTAGTAGACTGAAAATTACAAAATTATTTTTATAAAACTAGTTACCTTAAAAATTTGATTAATTTTGGTCTCATAAAGTAAGGGTGTCTTCTCTCTCAGTTGCAGCAGTTCCTGGAATACAGGTCTACATAAATTCACTGAAGCAGTGGCTTAAATGTTTTGTGTCACTCATAGCTTTTTCTTTCATGGTGTCACTGAGAAGAAGGGAAAACAGTTTAGAAAAAAATAAGGAACCCATTTTACCTCCATGACCTGGACATTCATTCTTTACTTTCATGTCAGACCAAACTTTCTTGCAGATTTGGATATGTTTGTATTCCTGCCATTATTTTTCATTGTTGCATACTTATGCACTTGTGTAAGGAGACCTTAGTGACAGATGAAGCAGAAACAACTGTGAAACTACAATAAATATATTGTATGTCAAAGTTTTCCAGGGAGAACAAAGGTGCCAACAGGCGAGGTAAGCTTTAGTGATGAGTAAAAACATCAATTAATATACAGTGACTTTAAGACATTAAAAAGTTATATTTTTAAAAACCATTCATTTACCAAAACAATGTTAAACAGCTTTGAAATATATGACAAACATCCTCCTAGTCACAGCAGAAGGTCTTATCTCATTAAGATCAGGAGAGATTTCTTCAGCATAAACTAAATTTAATAGTGTGATTTAGTATTGATCCAGCTAAAAAGAAATAATTGAATTCCTTAAGAGGAATAAATCAGTCATTATGTAATTATTTAGTACATCTTGTCTTCTCTTTTGTTTTATTTTCTCAGAGTTCCCTACAGAGGAACACAATATTTTAATATTTTTTAATATGTAAAACATTTTTATCCACAAAAAAATGGGTGAAATGATTCACTCAGAGTTAAAAATTTGGAAGTAAAATCATACACTTCCTGATATCAGTTATGTTTTTTTCCCACTGAGTTTGTTTTATCCTAGATGTGGAATTTTTCTGTTTTCTGATCCCAGTTGTCTATAACTGAGTACACATTGCAGGATGCTGTGTATTATAGGTAAGTTATTTATGAAAAATATCCATCACTTACCTTTCTTACTCAGAATAAATTCATTCAAAGGAGGACCTTTTATGGAGTTTTATTGTCTTCTATTTTGTTATTTATTGTTAAAGTAGCTACCTAGAAGCTTGGGCTCCGCTCATGCTGCTCCAGACTCAGAATCAGGACCACCAATGCACTTTTTTTTTTTTTTCTTACAATAGCAATGCTAATAAACAGGTAAATCATGGACTAAAATACAAGAACTGAGAAAATAACTGTTGATACAGTAACAGTGAAGACTAAAAGACTACACAAGGACACTATTAATGACAAGACAAAAAAATGGTGCTATTGATGAAAACAAGATAGTAGGGATGAACAGCTTCACCTCAGATAGGAGGAGGGTGTCAAGTGCAGTGCTGTAGGATGAACGCAGAAATAACAGTAACTTGGATGGAACAACACAAAAAAATGAGAACAGTTATTGTCTGTGCTCTGGATTACTGAGTAAACCCAAATTCCCCAGTGGCCATTCTCCGAACACAGATATTTTCCTGAAATTACAATAAGGGCTAAACTCTTTCGTCTTCCCTTTAAGTGAAATCTGGATTCAAGATGAAAAAAATGGCTTAACATGAAGTTCAATTTACTGTATAATGACGCATATATATATATATATACATATATATATATATATACACACACGCACACATGCATACAGCCCTGCATTATATACAGGCATAATTACTGTGTTTGTAACTTGTTCCAACATGCAGGCCATTTGCTGAAACAAATCACCTAGGAGAATGATTGTAATTCATTTCATTGCTTAACTTTTTTGTATTTTGGTGAGTTGGCAGCCACCTTCATATCCCAGGCTAAAGCCCACAAAGCAGACTGAAGAGATACTTAACTTCTTAAATCATGTGTCTTATTTTCCATTATCTTACAATTCTAAAATTTCTTGGCAAAAGTATCAGGAGATTGAAGAGAAAAGTTCTTATTTGTAAATTACACTTGCATTTAAGGCCAAAATCACAGCCTTTAAATGCAGGTTCACAAATAGGATTCCCCATTTGTACACATCGGGTCTTGTTCAGTCAATACCAAGCTCTTTCAGCACATTGCACCATTTGTTCATTTCATACTCAAATCTCAGTGTTATTCATTAAAATGCTGTGTCTTAAGGAATTACCAAGTTTAGAAGGCCTTATATTTCATTTAAAACTCAATTTTGTAGTTTCTCATTAAAAAGAGTATTGTAGCCAGTAGGATGCAGTGATACCAGAGCAAGATTTCCTTCAACCTAAGCATTACAAGTAAAATGTTATGTTGCATTTACCCCCATTTTCATTTTCTGTTCTTTTTCTGGACGTGAACACTTTTTCCTAGGTTTAAATATGGATTCAGGTTATATTGTCTAGAGTTTGCATACATGTACGAGAAACAGCTCAAGAAGTAGAAATACTGTCCCATTGAAAATGTGATCCTCAAGAGTACTGTAAAAACAATAAAGTTGCCTTAAAGAACTTCCCTCAAATGTAGTTTGGAGAATAGCTGGCATAAAAAGGGAAAAAAATCAGAACGGCAAAAATTGGAAGTATACAGCCACCTTTTAATACACACAGACCTGAGACAATTCTCTCAAAGATATATTTCCCCTAAAAGCTGAATTTGCCAAAATTTTGACTTATACTTGCCTAGATTTAACTCAGTATCAGAAGATTCTGAAATAATATTAACTGTACTACTGATTTGAAACCTAATTTCTTTCTGCAGAGCTAACAATTTTAATAATTTTGATAGTTAATAACTTTTAAGTTCAGTCCCAAAATTCACCAGTCATTCTAATTATTTAGGATCTACCCAGTAGATGTTATATAGTGAAAGGAAATTTTCTTCCTCTTCAGAAACAGTAACTGTCAAAGTCAAAAATATTTTGCTGCATTACAGAGAGATTCATTTATTCTTTCACAGTACACATAATTAACTGTGAAGCCTAACAGCTGGAAGCTATGCTGTGTGTATATGTTACACTCCATATGTTATTATTACCATTCCTGTTAACAAAGTACATTCTTTAACTAAATCCTTTTTCTCTAAGTGATATTTCTTTAAGTCTTTGACACAATGAGATCAATGCTCTGCCACCAAAGTTTATAAATGAAAAACAAATGATGAGGGTTTGGGGGATGGTGGCTGGAGGGTAATTTTTTTTTTTTAAACATTGATCCAAGTTACCTACATTTTAGTTGATCTTGTGTTATCATTTTATCTACATACTCAAAAAGCCTCACGGTTTCACTAATAATACAGTAGCACACTATATATCTAAATTTGCCCCGCAGTTTACAGGAGGAAATAAATTGTATACAGTGTTTCCCTTTAATTCTCTAATTACGTCATTGTAAAGGGGGTAAATACACACATTTTTTCAACTGTATAGTGAGGAACTACTATTACTTTTAGGTGGAGGAAACAGTACAAAATTCCAATAAGAAGACTAGAGGTTTTGCATTGAGTTTGGATGCCTACCTAAATACCAAAAACTTGTCTAGAAATCCAGGAAGTATAGCATACCTCTAGAGACTTTAAGGACTTACTGCTCCTGACTGGGACACAAGTTCCTGGTCTGTTTCGGTGGGAACTTTAGATGGATCAAGTGTGCTGGGCAATGAAATCTCCAAGATGACCTCCTGCCTCTAATCTTAAGTGCCTTGGAAACTTACTGTCAACATAAAGATAAAAAAGCTAAGGACAGAGTTTCTTTTTACTGAGTTATATTTTTGTATGGCTTTTTTTCTATTTTCAATTTAGTCATAGAATGATAGAATTATAGAACTGCTCAAGTTGGAAGTGACTTCAAAAGGTCCAACCTTTTGTGGGAAAAGAAGCCTGAATGAGATTATATAGCAGCCTTTCCAATTATGTCTTGAAAATCTCCCGTGATGGAGGCTGCATCATGTCCCTGGAGAAGTTGTTGCAGTGCCTGATTGTTCTCACTGTACAAACGTTATTTCTTCTATCAAGTTTATATAACAGTTTACTGTTTGTAATTCATTCTGTGAGGTCCTATCTGCCTAAAATCTAGATAAATACCATGCAAACTATTGCTTATGTAGCTGAAACATAGCCCAAATCTAGCCATTTATAGGGCTAACACCCAGGAGGCATTACCTGTGTCCTGAGAAGCAACCTTTTACCTTTATTAGGAGTCAGCTCCTGTATCAGCAATTCAGAGAGAAGAGAAAACATTTTAGTGACCTCTGAGAGTAAAGAAGCGGGAGATTGTTCAGTTGTTTGCTTACACTGATCAAATAATTTCTTTAAAATGAAAATGGAGAAGCAGCATTTCTCATCAATTACATGTGGACTGTTCAGGGTTAGATGACTAATAAATACTTCAGTGGTCATATCATTCAGCTGGAAAGTTCCATCAGGATTTCAGAAGAACGGTGAGAGACGGGAAATGATCTGAGATAATAACAACCTACTCATTCCTTCTCCACAACCTATTTTGCATGAATTCTCTCATTTCTCTCTGCTATGTTCAAAAGACAGTGTTCCAGAGTGCCCCACGCAGGCAATACTGCAGAGAATGACCATGCTGAGGGTAGACACCAGGCATCAAAGAATGAAACGAGAGAGAAGCTGCTTCAAAGACTGGAGGTGTTCAAAGGCCTGGAAGTGTACAACAAAAGAAGCTCTAACTTTACTTTTCAGGGAAATAGATATATGAACCATTGGGAAAAAGCATTGACACTGTAGACAGTGGGAAAAGTACATTTTGCATGTATGAATTTATGATTGCTTATTAATTTCTTTCTACTGACTCGTTTTCTTCCCTCAACACTTGACAATGACCTCAGTAAAGCCCTTAAAAATATAGTAATCCACAGGAAGAGGCCTGGAGATGTTTCCAGTGCCTTGATCCTTTCATTTTATTTCAGCTTGCATTATTTCCTGATTTTACATATGTCTGTTTCAATGTGTGCTGCTAAATTTTACAGCCTTGTTGGTCAGTGTCAGCCTTTTTCTCTAAATGAGCAGTTCCTGACCTACTGACCTAAATTTCAACCCACAACAAGTTTACTTGAAAACTGCTAGTCTGGTATGACCACAGGTCATTAAAAGACTACCATATTCATGGTTTCTTCCTCATTTAATCAGTAAGAGAATAACATAGCACAGTTCAATAAATAAATATTAAAAAAAAAAAAAAAAAAAAAGATCAAGTCCTTGTATCATGATCTAAGGCTTACACTATTTTATATGGTTTACATCCAGGTAAATTACAAGCTAAATTTTCAATACAGCAAATGCAAAAATAGCAGCTGTTTTCATGCTGTCTGCCTGCAGCTATCTAGCAGAGGAACAGAAATAATGGCCATAGGGGGAAACGTGAGCTGGAGAATAAAAGTAATTGTAAATCCCAAATCTTGACCTCAAAGTAAAAGTCCACTTTGGAGAGCTGTCCTTACAGGACAGGGTTATATGATATTTTGTTATGATATTTAAAACAACAACAACAAAAAAGATTAATAATTTTCAGTACATAAGGATGCTGCTAATATTATTTACAGATCCAGTAGCAAAGGGTTTTGTTTCTATTTTCTTCTTTAGTCTTGCTCTCCTTGCAATTCCATATCAATCATTATGTAAAAAGTTCATATTCTTTTGCTAGCTTCCACATTCTTACTTCAGTTTGGTTACAGCATTACCCTATGCATTTTCATCTCACTATACAATCAAGGACATTGCATGGAAGATCTGTGCATGGGATTGGAATGGTTATATTAAAAAATACTTAATTCAACACTGACAACTTCACCACATGAGGTCAAGAAGTGCTGACATAATATCCCCACAGGGCTTTTCGAAATAAAAAAGGTGAAGACAAGAGAATGGAAACAGTATGTCAGGCAGATAGACTGAACAAAAAGAACAAGAGACTGTTTTGTAGAATTGATTTCCAGGGTTCAAACAATTACTGCACATCTAACTAGAGTCCAATTGTTCTCATCCGTGATCTTTAAAGCATTTTTGCTTCTCACAAAAAGTTACCCAGAATATTTTTGTTTTCTGTTTTATAATCCTTGAAATCAGAAACACATGAATGAGGTTTATGCAATGACATATGGAAGTCATTAATGCTGCTTTAGTTCTCCAGTAAGTACCCAATCCTGTAGTCCTTAAGAAAAGTTCTTACTGAGGTCTCTGTGAGTTTTTCTTGCATTAAAAAAAAACAAAAAAAAAACCAAAAAAAACCCCACCAAACAAAACAAAACAAAAAAACCCCACAAACAACTGAGTGATAAATGTAATTATCTAAAGCCTACTAAAATTGCCCAGTGATCCCCATGTCAGTCCCTTAAAATAATAGACACTCTTTTTTGAAAGATATAAATTCTCACTATACAGTGAGTGATTGTTTTCTGTTCAACCAGGGACCAATTTGACTTCCACAAAGTCAGATGCAAAACTCTCACTGACCTCTGTAGGAAGCAGGATTAAGACTTTTACATAGTTCCTTTATAACAAATCTTCTGTCTCAACAGGCTGTCACCTTCTCAGTTAGCTGTAGATATGTGTGAGCTGTTTTGTCAGTGTCAGTCACATGTTTCTTGACAAAGAGAGTGCAGAAAAGTTTACCTGAACATTGCAACATGAAAACTGCAAAAATGAGAGACACTTAAACTCCTATATATTGTCTACAGAAAGGCCCCTATTAGCCTTTTAAGGAAATGAGCAAACAAAAAAATCATCAGATACTTTTTTTTTTTTTCCCAGTTAACAAATGCTTCAAAGTAATATTCATCTCAAACTCAAGCCCATGGAAATCAATGGCAAAAGAAACCTCTCATGGCAGCAAATGGGAGTGGATTCAGAAGTATTTTTGCCTTTGTGAAGTAAAACATATAGAAAAAAAATGTCATTATCATTTCTAAGTAAAGACAGAAATACTGCTACGTGAAATCCCAGGATTCAAATATTCCGCATCAAATTCTGCTCACATTCTCTGTTATTCTGACTTTTATATTTGCATATTATTCTTCCACAAATAGGTCACCTTGATGATTTCTCCAAGCCATAAGATCTTTGACAATGGGAAGTAAAGATGGAAACTGAAGACTGGAAATAATTTTCAGTAAAAAGGATTAAAGAGAAACATGAGATATCTTGAACTTCATGCATTCCCTGCTCAGCTGAACAACTGCGTCTATGTATTTGTGCTATAACACTGTATGTATGTGCAAAAGACAAATTTATAGTCTTACATGGTCTCTATAGTCCATTAGAGTATTTAAACATGTTTATTTTAAAAGATAAAGTATGTTCTTAGAAATTGGAAAGGAGAATTTAGATAACACTGTGTTGCAGTACAATGATTACTTGTTCCAGTATTTTTCTTGGAACTGACTGACGATTCAAATCTCTGTGCACTCATTATCAGCCTTCTAGTACTTCAGAAATTCATTGTAAGATTTGATAGAAATTGAGAGAAAAGAAAGAGAGGCAGAAAAATGAAAGAGCAGAGGCAAATAGTCTTTTTGTTATTTGACTCACTGTGGGGAAAGAGAGAGGGAAAGGGAAAAAGAGGGAGAGGAGAGGGGAGGGGAGGGGAGGGAAGGGGAGGGGAGGGGAGCGGAAGGGGGAGAGAGAGAGGTAGAAAAGAGGGAGAGGAGAGGCAACTAATTGCTATCTAATTATCTTTTAAAATGTGTAACAGGAATTCTATCAGGTAACATACTGCATATCACTGGCACTGTAAGTATGGCCAAAAGCAAGCTAATAAAAAAAAGTCAGTTTTCAATAGAATTTAATATATAATCTGGCTGGCAGTAAAAGAAAACACCTGGTGGGGGGGGGGAGCAAAACTGTTATTCTAAGTGGAATGTAATGAATCATCACCAAGTTTGAAATAAACTCACTTGCTTCAACTTAATGAAAAGTGATTTTGTAGGTTACTTCATAACATACTGATTATATTCTTAAGAAATTCAATGCTGAATGTCAGAATTTCATGGAGGATTAGATTTTCTGTATTCAATAGTAGAGCAGTACACCACAAACTACACCAATTCCAATGTGCATTTCTGTTGAAATTTTATTTTACGGAATTCCTCATCGTTTTTTGTCCTACAAATAATTCAATACATGTTCTTCTCTAATTTGTCCTGATTTGAGAGAATCAGGAGAATCAGAGAATCAGTTTTCTCCTCTTTGCTCTCTTCAAATATCTGCCAAGGCATCTGTGAAAAGGCAAGGCTATCAAGCAGAAATCCTCAGAAATTCTTGTGTTTAGCCTTACTGAGGACCGTTCTTGACAGTGATATTTCTAGCTCAGGTTGTCTGGTCTAATCTCCAAGCTCACAGTTGTCCAGTCTAATCTCCAAGTTCTCAATTAAGTTATTGCCTACAGAAAATTTTTTGTCATACTGAGTTCAATCATTCTGGTTACAATATTCTGATAGTAAAACAGGGAAAAATACCATTAGTTTTTTCCAGATCAAATAATGCTGGCCAATAACAACCCTTCATAGAAGAAAAATAGTCTGGTTTATGATATTAACCTCCCAATATGTGTGAAGGCCACACATGAGCTACAAAGTCAATGATTAATCAAATGAAATTCTTTATATTTTTCTGAGCAGGAAAGGAAGAAGAAAGCCAATTTTGATTTTGTTTTCACTTTTACGTTTGTCCAGCTTTAACAAGCCAAGCTACATAATAACACACATTTCAAAACTAAAGTGCCAATTAGCATTACAACAAAAAATATTTCTGGGCACTTTGACAAAACCACTAAATCTTTTAGTATTCTAGAATCAGACTTTAACATAATTCTATGCTGTTCTGATTGCATATTTGCTTAGATGTGGACTACACAGAAATCACTGGATAGGAAAAGGCCAACGCAAACA
The DNA here is from genome assembly GCF_964273445.1 of Streptopelia decaocto. Taxonomy (NCBI): domain Eukaryota; kingdom Metazoa; phylum Chordata; class Aves; order Columbiformes; family Columbidae; genus Streptopelia; species Streptopelia decaocto. Next base: position 36,365,216 of record NC_138657.1, read on the forward strand.
ATTTTCCAGCAACCTTTCCAAGTTAAATCAAAGGAAGTGTTTAGGTGACAAAGAGCTCTTTACTTTAGTAACCAACGCTTAACTACCTTAGGGACTACTGACTAAGATTCCTGTTTCCTGGTAGGTTTCTTGCAGATTTTGGACAGATGTTTCTGAAAGGTCAGGAGAATGGTCATTATTTGCATGTAGCTTTTTCATAGATGAAATGTCTGTAAGTCCTACACTCTTCTCACTGTAATGAAAGGAAACAATTTATTTTTTTTTTCTTTTTAGGAATACAACTAATTAGCAAATTAGTTATCAATTAACTTATTGTTAATGGTCTGTCAGTGGCATCTAAGAGATAGCATTTTATCTGCATCCAACAGTTACAGAAAGCAAACCATATTTCTGACACCGCGAAAGTCAAAGAGCTAATGTTTCCTCTATTTTAATTTTACTATGTGGTGAGAAACAGGAGGGGATTTCCTACCCCAGCAGGTAGAATGGCAAACCTCAGCTGCCTGCAGTGGTGCCGGAAGTTTATCCAAGAAGTTCAATCAGAAGGGCAAGGATTGCTGGATGTGTAGACTCCTTGTAACATTTCATAAGAAAATGCTATTGGACAAAGTTTACTTTTACTTTATTTAAGGTTTGCTAATGCATTGAAACACTAACCTATGTTAAATGTGAATACGAGGTATAAAAAAATGTTCTTTCCACACAGTTATTTTGTTTGACTCATACATATGAAACCATTTCATGAAAAGTGGGTAAATATAAATACTGAAAGAGAAGGAGATCTCAGAGTGAATGTCCTGTTGTAGCTTACGAAAACAAATAAACTTACTGATTAAAACAGCACAAGATTTGTAACACCACAGTTCCCTTGTACCTCTTATAGATAAGCCTTACCATCACTTTGTGGAAATAAAGTCCCATGATTGTTACCCAGATGTAACTGGAGAATCCCTATCTGATGAAACTGGAGGTCAAAATATCTCAGGGGCAGCTGGCCCACTGTTCAAGTCTGTAGTTATCTTTAAATTTCTATACATATGTATAAAAACATATGTGTATGTGTGTATATATATTTATATACATATACATGCATATATGTACATATGTGTGTGTGTGCATGCACCATGTAGCCCTAAGAAACTAAACTATTTTCAATAATTTATCTCTTTTTCTTGCATTTCCAGTATAAAGTCTTCAAAAACATAATTATGTTGTTCTCTTTTACAGACTCAAGTACTGAGATCGTGTTTGCCACTGCCAGTTTAAGTAGAGGACTAAATTCAGTACCCAGAAAGTGAGTAGAGATCATCATATCCCATGCATCACCTCCCTACTTCTACTTCTTAGATTATATCCAGTGTCTTTTCTCAGATTTCTTTTTCCTAAAACATAATAAAAGGCAGAGTCATAGAGAACACTTTGTGACAGTCGCTTCTGCTACAAACACAAGAAGCATCATATTTCTCATAGTTAAAACAGAGTTTTTAATGAGTTTTATTAGATTAAAAATTATAACAGGGGAAGGCAGATAGTATGTCCTATGTATTAGTAAAGAAACAAGGTGAATATTCTAAGGTGTAATTAGAGACAGTCATATTTTATATGACACATTCTCTAGAATTACCATGGACAAATATCATAGGAATAGATACATACATATATTCTATATACAAAATAATTAAATATTTGTCATGGCTCTTGGAATACATGGCACACCCATAAAAGGATGGATTCAGCCATAAACAAACGGTTCCAGTTCTCATAAATTTAGCTCAGTGCATGTGTTCAGCTCAGCTAGTGGTGTGTCATCATGGTAGCTTATCCCAAGAAAAATCAGTTCATGCCTACTCTCAGAATCACACAAAAGCTATTTAGCGACTGTAAAAAGAAATGTTCTAGCTGATAAGCTGTATATGATACACAGATGCCAAGAACTGACAGAAAATTTTAGAGATCTTCAGTAAATGCAAAAATATTCTCAAACCCATTTTTAGCATCCCGGGCAAAAGCATCTGTGCTGTAGCAGTGAATCTACATAGATTATGGCAGACAGTTTATGGGACATATGTTTTAAATTGCTGTCAATACTTACTGTAAATTACTGGAATTACTCTGTATGGATTAAATCTAATGTAAGGCAGATGTTGGATGTGTTAAAATTAGTGTTTTAGGCACAACAGTTTCTGAACACATTCTGTCAATGAACCTAATTGTCACTGAAGAGTTTCTACTGCTTGTCAAAAGAAATGGCATCAAATGTAACACCAGTATCCAGCAACAGATAGTTTAATATGAAAATTTATTAAAAAATAAACTGTAACTGGTCAAAATGTTACACTTAATAGAAGTCTTATTTGAAAAGACATACTGTTTAGACTTAAAGAATCTTCTTTATCAATGGAAGTAATATAAAATATTTTGTCTATCAGAGTTGCTTTGTTTGTTGAACTTAACCAGTTCAGCATTTTCTTAGCAGTGTCCTGCACCATAAGACCTGTAATTCAAGGTATTACTCTTCTTTTCTGAGCCAAGATCCATTGAAGATTTGCTCTCCTGCAGTGCAGTGCATCCTTCCCTCCTATCAAGCCTTATCAAGGGTCTCATCTAGGAGGTATCATCTGCCAAGTACCTGCAGAATCGAGAAATGTTCCTCCATTAATTTTCTATAAAGGAGAAAATGTGGTTCAGCAAGCAAAAAAAAAAAATTTGTACATGTTACACATTTTTATTTAAATAGGAATTCCATCAAGAAATGTATAATGAACGGAAAGCTTTCGACACTTTTTCTAGCATTAGCATTCTGCGAGTTAAATTTTTCAACTTTGCTCTGCATGAGAACAAAACTATGGTACTTCAGAAGTCCCAGATGAAATAAAAAATTCAATTTTTATGCCAGTTCTAGGTTTGGGCAAGCCAGTAAGAGTAGGTACTTTACCAAGCCTCCCATATTAAGCATAGTTAGTAAAAAAGATTAAGCTTAAAGAAACTCACTTTTTCATATTATATATAATATTTCAAGAGTTAAAAGCAAACTTTGGTCAATTGCCTCCACTAAACTTTTCCCTCCAGAAAGGCAAATATCTCAAACCAAGTATCTCAGACCAACTTGATTACCACTCCTCTTAGTGCTGTCACATCACCCTGTTGTTAATTTAGAGTATTTTTTTCTTCCTCATAAGAGTATTCATTCAGAGTTTGCTACCCTACCAAGTGATCCTATTAAAGATAATCCCACTTATTGAATCTCGTTTCTGAACAACCATTTTATCCATTACCCTCTCTGTCAGTGTCCTGGAAGTCTTGCCCTGCCTAGCAGGGGTTGCAGTGTAGAGCTTTCCACATGTGCTACTGCTGGAAATTTCTCCTAGGGAAAAACTGGGATTTGCTGTTCTTTCCTACAGGTATTGAGAGAGCCTGTCAGTAGGCAATGACAATTTTCCTGGACACAGGAGAAAGGAGTATTCTACTTTAATAGTTTTGCTTACATTTGCTTTTATTTTTGTGCTGTTAGGAGAAACAATTAAAACTTGAGGCATTTTAAATAAGCCTGGCAACTGAAAAGTACAGGGATCAGTACTCCACTTTCTACTTCAAAAGTGATGGAGTTAGAGGAAAAGATCACCTGCTCTCAAGGTCATACCCTGTTAAAGGCTCAAATCCACTTAAATCTATGGATGTGTTTTCACTAGTCTAAGGATATATCCCACCATAGATAAAATACAGACAGAAGAAACCATTAGCATTCCTATGAATTATTCTTTAAAAACATACACCCTTTCACTGTAGCAAACTAAACTTCTAAAATAATTGATGTCTCCTGCCAAACGCAGCCAGATGCCTCCCACCAAGTAGCAGGAAGTTTGTGCTTCTGATGATGAGAGCCTTTAGTGCGGAATAACAGCACCCTTGCCTGTGCTTGGTCTCTCCTCTGCAAGTTGGGATCTATGAGCTGTGAAACTGTTAGTTTCATGATTCATTGTGTTTCCCTCAATGCTGTTAAAAAAAAATGAACCATTCAACAAAATTGACATGTTCACCATCTAAGACTCTGATCCTTGCAAATAAACCCATGCAGAACAGGTTGGTTTTATGCCTGTGTGAGTCCTGATGGTATCAGTGGGATCCTGAAGGGGTCCAACAGAGCAAATTCATGTACATGACTGAGAATCCTGCAGCCTCTCTCTAACAGAAGTCTTTATGTAATATCATGAGTTGTTCACATGCTCAGAAAGCTGTCTGGCAGCGGTAATTCTGAGGCCAAATGCTTTTTTTTTTCTTTTTTTTTTTCTTTTTTTTTTTTTTTTTTTTTTTTTTTTTTTTTGCCTTATACTTACCTTCCTTAGACTGAGACAAATATTTGGAAAGACTTCTTTGATTATTTTCCAAAACAAAGGGCTTTATGTATTATTGTAGCATGTGTTGATGTTTTTATGGCAGAAAGCAATAAATTAAGGTAGTTCCTGAATATTTTTATAGTCAAGGAATCTTATCTCTAGACGCCTAGAGGACTATCTTGTGTCTTAGTTCTTTTGTGGTATCTACAGATAAAAAATAAAGAAACAAATGCAAAAAATAAAAATGGAAGTACTACACAGTCAGACTACAGCTCCAGAAGTATCGTTATCCATTTACCTGAATTCTCCTGTATTTAATATGCTGTTATCTGGGTATCTATTGTCAAGGCATTGCAAGACTCAATTTCAGTATAAAACATTCAGATATTCTGAGAGGAGGTGGGAATATCACAGAGACTAGATACCAATGAAGAACACAGGACAATAGTATTTCTTGTATCTATCCAACAGATTGGTGGAGTGACCTTTCATATTGTAATAAATTTAGACTCGATCTTGTAAATAACAAGAATTTATTTAGAATCCAGCAATAAGCAAAGACAGCGCTGGGTGCGGCCTAGAGACCTCAGTCTCTCTCTCTCAGCACGCGCACCCCGCTAATTCAGTTCTCTGGGTTTTTAAAGTCCATCTCTGGTCCATAGTTTCTGGTGTAACTTTCCAACTCACGGTGTGCCTTTTCAATCATGTGAGGTTGACTGCTGTGTAGCCAGTTTCGGTCGCATTACTTTGGTTACTTATTAGGTAGATACATCCAGCAGAACAAAGACTTCTCAGAACTCAAACAAACATCTCATGATTAGGTAATTACATCAAGCAGGACAAAGCAAGTAAACACACAAACAAACATCTCCTTGTCAGGTAAATACATCAAGCAGGACAAAGCAAGTAAGCATACAAAAAAAACTCAAACATCTCCAGGAGCTTTAATGAACAAACATTTCTCGGAACTGCTTGTTACAATATCTGTCAAACCAAAAACCAATTCAATAAAGCATTTGAAATAATAAAATACTGTTATTCTCATAATTCAGTATACCAGGCCAAAGTACTTCCAGCAAAAACAAGGAAGCAAGAGGAGTGTTACAGGGATTTAACAGGTATTGCGTAATGACTAAAGGATAGTAGAAGTTGCCCAAAGATACGCAGGACTAACTCTCTTGAAATCACTGAAGTTTGTTCATTTTGCACTGAGATTTAATGTAATCCCAAGTGCATTATTATTATTTCACAGTCTGAAATGACACTATAGCTAGAATGAATCCTGCTTTGGTACAGGATATCATTATTAGAAAAGAATAGCTCTTTGTCATAGTTTAGCCCCAGTCCCACCCAGCCAGCAACTAAAACCACGTGCATCTTGCTGACCCGTCCTCCACCCCCAGTGGGATGGAGAGGAGAATCAGAAAACAAAGGCAAAATTTGTGGGTTGGAACAAGAACAATTTAACAGAATAGAGAAGTAAAAAAAAAAAAAAAAAAAAGAACTAACAATAAGAACAACAATGAAAGAACCTATAAAAGCAATAGGCAATAGGCACACAACCTGATTCACGCGGCAGCAACCCCCCTGGCAGTGTAGAAATTAACCATATCTCTGCCAGCCCAGCACATTCCACTCCTTATTCTACACCATTTATGTAGTGCTCACATCTTACACTTACCAATACATTCCAACTAACTACTACCACCTTAAATATACATATAAACACACAGATATTTTATCCTTTAGTTCACGGCATAATATCATTCCTTTGAAATATTCATTGAGTCCACAACTTTGGACTTTATCAGGACAGTCTCCTGGGGCAGGAAAGATGGTGTGTCATGCTGGAGTGTTGTACTGCTGCATGCATCTGGAAGGCATAGCTGGTGCTCACGGTTTGCATGTCAAAGGCATTAACCTCAGGGAGATGGCCGGATATCAGTTATTAGAGCCAGCTCTAGCTCCATCATTGCCACACTTACTAAGCTTTTTGAAGTTCATTCTTCATTAATCTGAAAGACACTGATTGAATATATTGTTTGTCCAGTGTATAGTATGCAGCAATTACCATCATAAAATTCACATTATGGGAGTGTTCTCACCCAGAATCAAATCCCCCTGAGGTACACATCGCACTCCTCCATCTATCAACATTACCTACCAAGAGCACCCAGATCCCTGAGCAAAAGTAATCCAATGGATGGGTTTGCCTTTGCCCAAGGGAGGAGTAACCCGGACTGTTTTCCCCAACACATTGTTCATGCACATCACAGGGACTTTATCCCCTTCTACAGTATGTGGAAGCTTCAGCTGGGCAGGGCCAGCTCAATTGGTAGATCTCCTGGTGTTAAGTAACTAGGTGGACTTTGCTAAATTTGAATCCTGATTTCTAAAAGTTCCATCACCCTTTGCTCTTAGTGTAGTCTTTAACAGTCCATTGTACTGTTCGATTTTTCCAAAGGCTGGTGCATGATAGGGGATGTGATATGCCCACTCAATGCCATGCTCTTTGGCCCAAGTGTCTATGAGGTTGTTCCAGAAATTAGTCCTGTTGTCTGGCTCAATTCTCATGCAGTGGCATGGGGCACAGTATGTGTTGCCAGCCATCCAGTGTTTGCTTCCACCATGGTAAGCACAAAGCGCTTGCCATGTTGGGTTTATGGAAGTGTAATATGGTCAATTTGCCAGTCCTCCCCATAGTTATAGTTCAGCCATCACCACCTAAACCACAGAGGCTTTAACTGCTTGACTTGCTTGAATGTAGTGCATGTTTCACAATCATGAATAACCTGTGCAATAGTGTCCATGGTCAAGTTCACCCCTTGATCATGAGCCCATCTATATGTTGCATCCCTTCCTTGGTGACCTGAGGCATCGTGGGCTCACTGAGCTGTAAATAATTCACCTTTGTGTTGCCAGTCCAAATCTACCTGAGACACTTTAATCTTGGCAGCTTAATCCTCCTGCTGGTTGTTCTGACGTTCTTCAGTGAACTGATATTCAGGCACATAGGCACCTATGTGCCATACTCTTACAGGTAGGCTCTCTAGTCAGGCAGCACTGTCTCACCATAATTCAGCAGCCCAGGTGGATGTGCCTCTGTGCTGCCAGTTGCTTCTCTTCCATTGCTGTAACCACCCCCACAGGGCATTTGCCACTGTCCGTGAAGTCAGTATGGAGATGAAGCACCAGCCATTTGTCTTGTTCAGCAATGTCTAAAGCCAGCTGGATCACTCTCACCTCCACAAACTGACTCTACTCACCTAGTCCTTCAGTGGCTTCTGTAACTCATCATGTGGGACTCCACACAGCAGCGTTCCACTTCCGATGCTTTCCCACAGGATCCATCAGTGAACAGGACATATTCCTTCTCATTCTTGGATAGCTTATTATGCTGTGGGAGCTCTTCAGCATGTGCCACCTCCTTTTCTGGCAATACCCCCAAATCCTTACCCTCTGGCCACTCTGTGATCATTTAAAAGATGCCTGAGTGATCAAGGTTCCCCATTTAAGTCCATTGTGTGATCAATGCAACACACTTACTCCATGTGGCATCAGTTCCATGATAAGCAGAGGGAGACCTTCCCTTTGTACATCCAGCCCAACACCAGCAATCAAGGTACCAGGAGGAGCTGTGCTTCAGCACCAACCACTTCGGAAGCAACTTGAACCCCTTCGTATGTTGCCAATATCCCCTTTTCAGTTGGAGTGTAGCAGGCCTTGGATCTTTTGTATGCACATTTTTAACATCTTGTCCTGCCCTGAGTGTCCCAAGAGTTACAGCATGGACTCTCTCCAACTTAATTCATTCAAAGGCTTGCTGTTGCTCAGGGCCCCACCCAAAATCACTTTTCTTCTGAGTCACTCGATAAAGAGGGCTCACAATCTGACTGTAGCTTGGAATGTGAATTCTCCATAACCCCTAATAAAGTCTGTGTTTCCTTTTTACTAGTTTATGCAGACATAGCTACCATTTTGTTGATCACATCCATCAGAATCTGACAACATCCATCCTGCCATCTTACTCCTAAGAACTGGATCTCCTGTCCAGGTCCCTTGACTTTACTTTGGTTTATAGCAAACATGGCTTGCAGAAGAATTTGAATTATCCTCTCACCTTTCTCAAAAACTTCCTCTTCTGTGTTATTCCACACGATGATGTCGTCAATGTACTGCAGGTGTTCCAGTGCTCTGCCCTGCTCCAGTGCAGTCTGGATCAGTCCATGGCAAATAGTGGAGCTGTGTTTCTTTCCACCACTGGGGCAGTCAACTCCAGGTGGACTGGACCCCCCTCCAGAAGAAAGAAAACTGTTGTCTGCACTCTCCTGCCAAACAAATAGAGAAAAATGCATTAGCAATGTCAATTGTTATGTACTGCTTGGCTGCCTTTGACTCCAGTTCATATTGCAGCTCTAGCATGTCCAGCACAGCAGCACTTGATGGTGGTGTGACTTCATTCAGGCCGTGATAGTCTACTGTAAGTCTCCAGTCTCCACTGTGCTTCCGCACTGGCCATATGGAACTAGTAAAGGGTGAGTGAGTCTTGCTGATCACTCCTTGGCTTTCCAGTTGACAAATCAACTTATGGATGGGAATCAAAGATTCTCGGTTAGTGTGATATTGCCACCAATATACTGTCATGATAGCAACCAGAACTTGCTGGTCATTGCCCTCAGCAATCCCACAACAGAGGGGTCCTCTGAGAGACTGGGCAAGGTAGACAGCTGTTCGATATTCTCAGTGTCCACAGCTGCTATTCCAAAAGCCCACCGGTACACTTTTGTGTCCTTAAAATACCCTCTTCTGAGGTAGTCTATACCAAGGATGCATGGAGCATCTGGGCCAGTCACAATGGGGTGCTTTTGCCAGTCCTTTCCAGTCAGGCTCACTTCAGCATCTAAAACAGTCAACTGTTTGGATCCCCCAGTCACTCCAGAAATGCTGATGGGTTCTGCCCTTCATAATTTGATGGAATTAGAATACATTGGGCCCTGGTGTCCGCTAGAGCCTTGTACTCCTGTGGCTTCTCCATTGAATCCACACAGTCCAATAAACCCAGTTATCCCTTTCTTCTACCCCACTGAAGGCAGGGCCCCTCTAGTCATGGTCATGGTACTCATTGCTTCTTTTTTGCAAGAATGAATCAGAAGTCACTTTAAGAGGGTCAGAAGCAAGATCAGCTCTTTTACTTCCTCTGGGAAACTGCCTGCTGGAAAGCAGAGCAGCATTTTTCCTGGCAGAATCCCCTCTTGTGGTTGTCTTTCCTTGCAACTCATGTACCCGTGCCTCAAGGACTGAGGTAGGTTTCCTACCCCTCCTTCTCTTATCTTCCCCATGGTCACGCAGGACAAACCACAGAGTGCCCTGTTTTTTATACCTTTTATATTCTCTCTCTTGACTGGAGAGACACTCATTCCGAGTAGCTGAGACCCTAGGCCGTGCAGATAGGGAGCAGAACTAGTCTTCAAAATGCTGGAATTCTTAGGATAATTTTTCAGCTAGCACGTCTGGCAGGTCCTCCACAGCCAAGATGCAGGCCTGCAAGGAGAAAGACAGACAACCTTCATATTGCCTGAGCTGGTCAGCCAATTCATACACCATTCATTCCTCACCTTCTTTGCAGGCCATCACTGCCAATGAGCTGGCATAGGACAATGGTGCACTCTGCAGGATCTTCTGCCACATGGGTTGTGTGCACTGGATTTCCTCGGGATCTGTGGGTAAATCCTCATCATTAGTGTCGTTATAAATCAGCTCCAGGACAGCTAATTCCCTCAAGTACTGAATACCTTTCTCCATGGTGGTTCACTTGCCTGGGTGACATGTGACATCTTCCTTGGAGGGGCATCTTTCCTTCACACCTGACAGAAATCACCTCCAGAGGCTGAGGGTTTCTGTCTTTTGTCCAATCGCCATGTCAATGCCCCCTTCTCTAGACAGGGATTCTAGTTGCTTGGCTTCCCTAGCCTCTAATTCCAAACTACCGGCCTCATTATCCCAGCATCAGAGCAGCCAAGTAACAATATGCTCGCCATCCCCACGGCCGAAATCCTTCTGCGTATCCCACAGCTCACCTGGGGATAGAGATTGGGTGATTATCTCTGGTTCTGCCTTCTCCTGTTCTTGTGATGGGACTGGGTCATCATCTTCCCTTATGTATTTCTTTTTCTATACAGGGGCAACTGACAAAGACACAGTTTGGTTCTCTAATTCAGCTGCAGCACCTGGTGCCTGGGTCTGGGTGGCCACAGTGTCTGCTAGTGGGGTTTGAGCAACTGCAGTGTTTGGCACAAGGACGGAAGAGTCATAGTGCCTGTTGGTTTCTTGTTCCTCTCTTTGCCCTGAGTGTGCTGCATAGTGTTGAACAATGTTTGGTGGATACTGGCCAGAGACCACCACAGTGCAAGAAGTTGTGCTTCTTTGGAATAGCCAGAGTATTTTCCTTTTAAATATTCTGTCACCTCATCAGGGTCCCGCAGTTGTTCAGGAGTGAAACTCGAAGCCATTAGAGGTGAGAAATTATCTAGATACATGCCCATGTTTTCCCACATGCCATTCCACTCATGACTACCCAGCCTCAGGGCAAATCTATGGGTGATATTCTTAACACATCCTTTTGTAACCCTGTATATGACCTGATACAAATTCAGGAGGCATAGCAACAAAAGCATGCTAGCTTGGATATCCCCAGGGTGTTCAAAATCTTCAAAAACTGTTGCACCTAAGCTGAAGGAGAAAAGGGAGGTGAAGAAAGGTGAAAAAATGGGTGAAAATTCACACCCCATCAGTCTTCTCCATAGACTGGGTGTGATTATTAACTAGTTCTGAGAGATGGCGCCCGAGGTATAGAAATACCAATAATATGTTATAAAAATACCAATAAAGACATGTAAGAAATGAACTAATGATCTCATAGGTTGACATCACAGAAGACAGAAACATGATAAACCTAGTTCTTTTCCCAGATGTAATAAACAGCACCACACAGAACACAGAACACATATAGGAATTCAGATGGCACAGCCACGTGGATAAACAAAGAAACATCGTGAGAACTTAACTAATATAGTTTAACACACTCTGGTCAGCTCTGTCCTTATCCCAACCGTTTGTTTCTCCTGCCTGGCTTGCCAAAAAGGACTGTGGTAGTTTAGCCGCAGCCCTCCCAGCTGGCAGCTGTGCCATTTGCTCTCCCTTCGCCCTCCCCCGGTGGGATGGGGAGAAGAACCAGAAAATAAAAACAAAACTCGTGGGTTAGGATGAAAACAATTTAATAGAACAGCAAAGAAAATAAAGACAAACAAACAAACAAAACACCAGAACGAACACACAGTAACAACAATAATAACAAAAGAATCTGCAAAAGCGATGGACGCACAGCGCAAGTTGCTCCGTAGGGTGGTCCCACCATGCGGCAGCACTGCAGCTCCCGCCCCCACTGAGGTGTTAGGCGGCCTCCCCCCCGCAGCTCGCACTGAAACTCTCCCATCGCCACAGCTCACACCGAAATCACTCCACCCCTGCCCTGATCTGCCACTCCCGCAGAAATACAAAAGCATCAAACTGCGTGGTCAAGAAGCATCCTGCCCAGTTCACCCACAAACGCCACAGAGACTCCCTGCGCGCCACCCCCGCTCCCGGTTCCTCCCCTACGTAAATGAGCATGACCCTATGTGGGATAGAATACCCCCTCTTTGGTTACTTCTGGTTGAGCCATCCTGGCAGTGTAGAAATTAACCCTATCTCAGCCGGCCCAGCACATTCCTTCGTATCCTAATTTAATTACAGCAAAACAAATAATTCATTTATGATTAACAAATTAAATATTGTGTTATATTTATCATTAAAATATATTTAGCTGTCATATGGAAGTAGTAAGTTAGTGCAAAAAAAAGTTCAACATTTTACACCTTTTACTTAACAAATAAAAAAATTTGTTAATGCATAAACTGACATTACAATATTTTCATCTCTCAGATACAAGTAATTAATTATTGTGAAGCAAATTAATTTGTTCTGCATTTCAGTTAATGTTCTGAGATAATTACTTGGTAATTATTCTGCTACTAACAGCTCCACCTTTTGAGTCTCTGCTGAATATTGCAGAATATTGCTGAATATTTGTAATCAAATGGGCCTGTTACTTCGGCCCAGTGATGACGCTGATGAGTCTTAAAAATCATGTAAATTTCTTTCCCTCATTTAACCTGCTGTTTTTCAGGGAGCTGTGTGGCCTCCAGGGCTGCATTGGAGACTAAAAGTTTTTGTCTCAGCACATTGAAGACTGATAGCAGTAAATTGCCTTCAAAGTAATTAAAAGAAAACAGCTCTTAGCCTTACAAGCATGGCAGAAAAGGAGTCCTGCTCCTTGTTTGGGGGCTAAATCTTTGCTAAACACACAGTGTCTTGTCAGAGAACTTCCTGTAACAGCTTTGGTGTTATGCTTACTATCTCTTATAAAGAAAATATTAAAAATTAATTCTTTGGATAATTTCTTCCAGTGTTCCTAACATTTATTTTGCTTACCCTACATTAATGTCTTCATCTCCTACCAGGTTCTAAAACTGTGATAGCATCTCCTGCATATGCCAATTTTTAAGTTTTAAAATTAATCACATAAGGAGTTGATCATTCTTTGTAAACTAATAGGATTTTGCCAAGATTTCCTGGTGGGACCACTCAAATTAATCACCTACTTCTGTTTTCCAGTTTTGCGAGCCCTTTCTCCTGGCTAAAAGTGAAATTTATGATGAAAAATAAAAATGAAAGTAATTCAAAATATTAGTTTCTGTTTTTCATCAGCATGTCAAATTTTACCAGCTGTGCTTTCTGCGTGCCTCTGAGGAGAAAACACAGAGCTACAGGAACATCTGAGATGTTGATCTCATCTGATAAGATGAAGGCTAAAGGATGCTGGGACTCAACAAAGAGTTTGAGATCAGAAGTCCATCACCTCTGTAGTGAGATGAAGACCCCATTTCCACTCTGAGTCTGGTAAAGCAAAACAAGTTACTGCTTGTATAAATTGTGTCACTTTTGTCGAAGATGTCTGCCCAGTCTTATAGCTCAAAAGATAGTATATTTGAGCTTTGCAACACTTGTAATCAAATGGGCCTGTTACTTCAGCACAGTGATCACTCTGATCAGTCTTAAAAATCATGTTGTAAATTTCTTTCCCTCATTTAACCTGCTATATTTCAGGGAAAAGATCTCTTCAGGCAGTACAGAGCTGTGTGGCCTCCAGGACTACGTTGAAGACTAAAGGTTTTTGTCTCAGCACATTGAAGACTGATAGCACTAAATTGCCTTCGAAGTAATTAAAAGAAAACAGCTCTTAACCTTACTACCTTTGAAAAAACTTATTTCTGCAAGCACACAAAGGAACTTTATAGGTGCAATTATTCTCAGAGTTCAAGCAGATTCCTCTATATTAATCTGGAAACAGATAATAAAAAATGGACATCAACATTATGTCTATCTTATCCACTACAAAGTGGATTTTGATTTTATTTATTATGCTTTTTTCTTAATATTTACACACACTGTCCTTAATACAAGCCAGGAAGAATATGTCCTGTAATGCTATATGTAAGACTAATATAATAGAAGAATCAAGATATTGTGCTATATTCCTACATTGCAGAGCATATAAGTAAAGGAGCAACACTCACCTGACACTTCCTGACAGAAGTGATACTTAAACCATGTGAAGTGTTTCTTAATTTTCACAACTGACATAATTTTGAGTTACTATAAATGGAAGGCAAACATCAGTAAGTCTAGAACTAGTGAAAGGAGCAGGCACAGCTACCCAGCACTCTTAATAATATGGACCGTAGTCAGGTAATGTACTTTAAAAGGCAACTTTTTCTCCCTTATCTTGGATTGACATCGATAGAAGTTAGAAGCTGAAGACAATGGGAAGAAGTCATCTAGATTGTGTACTCAAAGCAAAGCAATCAGTGATTTTTTTTTTTTTTTTAATTATTGTGCCAGATCCAAGAAAGTTGAAGAATACAATATTATTAATATAGGACAGGTGGATCAAATACAGTCATATTCAGATTTGCATCTGAACCTTTCTCATATCTAGAGAGAGCTTTTTTTACTTAAAATACTGCTTATCCATAGATATCAGGTGGTTTTATAAATCTCAGTACTATCACCTGAAAAGTAGTTAAAGATGTGGAATGCATTTGGAAAAATGAGAAAGTGATTTACATTAAATAATACAACAAACCATTGAAAGAACCAGGGATAAAAGCTAACAATCCTTATTTGTTAATCCTATAGTCTGTACTAAATACTGTAACAAATTAATGCTGCTTTCTAATGGAAAAAAGGTCCATTGCTATTTATAACAAGTCGAATAGTTACGCTTTTATAAATAAATCATTTTACAGAAATAACTAAACACCTTCAGTTTTAAAGCTGAAATAGTCTAGTTTGTAGTTTGCATACAGTAGGTAAAGAGCTAATGGGTCATTTTCCAGAAAAGGCAAATGGCATTAGTAGTTTTGAAATCCATCCATGCTCGAAGTGTTTATATAATAGTTGGTAAACTGTAACAGCTGGTCTACTGCTGAACTGAACAGGATACCTGGTCTAGACACAGAGACAAAGATGACAGGATCCTAAATTATGCACTGCTAGTATGTATGTCGCATATTTCATACACATAAACTGCCTAAGTAGACTTCCATGAGCAAAAATGCTAGGACAATTAATATATTTTTTTTCATAGTAATCTGTCTTTCATAGAACTCTATTTGTTCTAAAATTTCTTTTTATAATGTTATGTTTAAAGGAGTGAGCCTTAAACACTGCACTACCAAACTTCAGAGGGCAAGTTGCTTTTATTTTACACTAATGCCTTGTGACCTCTACTAAATCTATTCCTTCCCTCTCGCAGCATGAAACACTTAATATTCAGCTGAGGATCTTCACCAAGGTCAGGGAGCCCTGAGCACAAATTTGTGTTCTCCAGCAGAGACAGAGAGGAGAAAGAGTAGCTTTGGGATGCCATTCCTCTCAGGTAAATTAATTTGTGGGCTACAGGGTACTATGACACTCTTTCAGTTAGTTTGGTGATACTGAATATTATATCAGATCTTTAATATATATAACAGGTGAGTAAAGAGTTCAGAATGGAGGTTGTTTAGGGCATTTATTTTTGACGGGATATCTAAAATATATATAATGTGTATTGAATTAGACAGAAAATAGATTATTTCAAAGCATCTATAGTCTGATGGCCAGAACACTTTTCCTAAGGACATATGATAAAGACCTACTTTCTACCAAAAAGAAAGGGAAATATATGAATATTATCCTCCGTGTACACAGTCAGCCATTAGATCAAACAGTGGGCATGACGGCAGCAGCAGTAGTACCAACCTGGGGATTGTAGATCTGGTCCCAACAGGTGGAGTGCTGTGGCAATATGATGGCCAAGCCCTGTGTAAAAGGTGGGTGCAGGAACCAGATGGAACCATACACAGAGCTGCTGTCAATTAAAGAGATAAATATTCCATTCCATCCAAATGATAGTTGCAGAGCTAGCAGATGTGTTGAAACTTGTCCTGTGAATGAACTTTTCTCATAATGACGTCATTATCATACCAAAACACACCTCCAGCCAAAAAGATACCCTTCCATCATGCCTCTATTCTGTCTTGAGCATGCTCTGTGCATTCTTTTAAGTAAAATCAAAGTGAGAGAACTTTGCACCCCTTAGTAACAAAGGTATATACATCTGGAGTCACCCAAGCTCCACCTAAATGTAGAAAATAGTATAAAATACCCTAACAATAGGAGAAAGTTAGGGAAGACACAATCACTGTGAAGTCAAGGAAATAGCATTGCAGACTTCTGGGATCAGTAGACGAGCTGAACCTATATTCTCCCCCCACAAGGAAACCTTTGGGTAAGATTTGCAAATTTGGTTATATCAAGTGTTTTCCTGGGACATTTAGACTTCGGGCTTGTATTTTTAATCACATTAGTGGTGCTATATAGTCATCTTAGAATATATATATGCTTGGTACCAATATGTATTTTTTGCAACTAAAGTGTATTTTTGCAACTGAAATGTATTTTTGCACAGAGTATTTTATCAATGGCAATCTATTATAAAATCACTTGTACCTGTATCTTTAATAAACCTCATTAGTTGTGGATCTATTGGTGAGAATTTCTCATTGGATGCACTTAGACTTAAAGTATATATTACACTATTCATGAATCTGTGCAAGCATGTAAATTCAATGACCGTGAACCGTGAATCTGTAATCGTGTGAATTCATAGAATCATAGAATCATTTCAGTTCGAAGAGACCCTCAGGATCATCGAGTCCAACCATAACCTAACTTAACTCTAGCATTAAACCATGTCCCTAAGAATCTTGTCTAAACACCTTTTAAACACCTCCAGGGATGGTGACTCTACCACTTCACTGGGCAGCCTGTTCCAGTGCTTTGCAACCCTTTCTGTGAATTAGTTTTTCCTAATCTTGAATCTGAACCTTCCCTGGTGCAACTTGAGGCCATTTCCTCTTTTCCTATCACTTGCTATTTGGGAGAAGAGACCAACACCCTCCATGCTACAACCTCCTTTCAGGTAGTTGTACACAGCAATAGGGTCTCCCCTCAGCCCCTTTTTCTCTAGGATAAACAGCCCCAGTTCCCTCAGCCACTCTTCATCAGACTTGTGCTCCAGGACCCTCACCAGCTTCATTGCCTCCTCTGCACTCTCTAGTTCTTCAATGTCCTTCTTATGATAAGTGGCCCAAAACTGAACACAGGATTCAAGGTGGGGCCTCACTAGCCACATTGAGTACAGTGGCACAATCACTTCTCCAGTTCTGCTGGTCAGCATAATGCTGGACTGGCTATTGAGCACAATTGGACTTCTAGTGCTGACTTGATGCAATTTGGTGTAATTGGGCATCACTCAGGAGTTAAGCTCAGCTGCAACCAGCCCCCAGAGAAATACTGAGGACAAGCTGGAATGCAAGGGAATTTAACTTCTGCTAAACTATCCCTCTTAATACAACAGCTGCAAGCGCACATTGCCGGCTCATGTCCAATATTTCATCCACCAGTACTTGCAACTCCTTCTCGTTAGCGCTGTTCTCAATCTTTTCATCCTGCAGCCTCTATTGATACCGGGGGTTGCCCTCACCCAGGTGCGGTACTGGACTGTATCAAAAGAAGTGAGACCATCAGGTCAATGGAGGTGATTCTACTCCTTTACTCTGTTCCCATGAGACCCCACCTGGAGTACTCTGTTCAGCTCTGGGACCCCCAACATAAGAAGGACATGGATCCATTGAAGTGAGTCCAGAGGGCACCACAAACATGACTAGAGAGCTGGACCACCTCCTATGAGGACAGGCTGAGAGAGTTGGGGTTGTTCAATCTGGAGAAAAGAAGGCTCTGGGAACACCTTATAGCAGTCTTCCAGTATCTAAAGGGGACCTACAAGAAAGCTGGAGAGGGACAAGGGCATGTAGTGATAGGACAAAGGGTAGGCTTAAACTGAAAGAGGGTAGATCTAGATTAGATATAAGGAAAAAATTCTTCACTGTGAGGGTGGTGAGGCACTGGAACAGGTTGCCTAGAGAAGTTTTGGATCACCCATTCCTGAAAGTGCTTAAGGCCAGGTTGGTTGGGGTTTTGAGCAAGGTGTCCCTGGACATGGCAGGGGGTTTGGAACTAGCTGATTCATAAGGTCCTTCCAATCCAAACCATTCTATGATTCTGTGATATGCATATGCCTGTATGTGAGTGTATCTGTGTATGTATACTTATATAATGGATGAGACAGGTGATTGATTTGAAAACAGTGATGTCATGGATAAGGTTCACCCAGAGAGGAAGAGTGATTATTCAATGCTATGTGATTGTTAGGGAATAGACTGCCTTCACGACTGGTGAAGGGACTTGAACATAAGACCTATGGGGAGAAGCTGAGGGAGCTGGGGTTGTTTAGTCTAGAGAAGGGGAGGCTTAGAGGTGACCTCATCACTCTCTAGAACTACCTGAAGGGAAGTTATAGCCAGGTGGGGATTGGTCTCTTCTCCCAGGCAGTTAGCAATAGGACAAGGGGGCATGGGCTTAAACTCTGCCAGGGGAAATTTAGGCTGGATATTAGAAAGAAATTCTTTACAGAGAGAGTGGTCAGGCATTGGAATGGCCTGCCCAGGGAGGTGGTGGACTCGCCGTCCCTGGAGGTTTTTAAACTCAGATTGGACATGGCACTTAGTGCCATGATCTAATAAATGGACTAGAGATGGACCAAGGGTTGGACTCGATGATCTCTGAGGTCTTTTCCAACCCAGTCGATTCTGTGATTCTGTGATCTTAATTGAATTATTGAGTATACTGCTTCTTATAGAACTTGGTTAGAAACTACTTACATAGAGTTTGCTTGGCATAAGTAAGTTTGCTTAGTGTAACTTCTGCAAGATGGGAATCTCTGAAATTTCTGCCTCATTAACTAAAAAAAGCCTCAGAGTCTTCAAGCTACAAGATAAGGAGAGCTGTGTCCCTGGCAATTAGTACAGGAACAGAACGGTGTCTAGCAGAAGATGAAAGAATGCTTTGACTATTGTCAAGAACCTGTTTTTCTCTAGCTGCACATAGAAAATAGCAAATGAAGGTCAGGATTTTGATTGACAACCTGCCTGACAAAAATGAATAGATCCAATGAAGAATGGGGAGACTCAGGCTCTAATTTTCCAGCTGTCCTGGAATGACACACTGGGGTCTGAGGACTTGGATTGTGGGATTGTAGATGTCCAAGTTTTTTTCTACAGAGAGTCCCTCTTCAAGAGTCACCCAGCTCAAGCTGCTCTACACCGTACTTTGCAAATAAATTATTTATTTTAGGAGAATTTCTGGAATCCATGCCCAAGTCTCTGTTACAGGAAACCTAGAGAAAAGGAACTTCTCTAACAGTAACCTTCTAAAGAGAAGTTGAATCAACACTGTTGAAATTTTGGTCAATTCTGCAAGGTTCCTTAACTGAGTTATTAGCAATGTCTCATTGAAAGGGGAAAGGTTATGATAGATCTAGTAGGCATTTGACCTTTTTGCTGAACATATCATTACTATCAAGTAAGATTAAGCATGGTTTCCTGTTCTAGTCTGACTTGAAGCTTAAGCACACTGGGGAAAATATCCAAGATCTGCTGCAGGAACTGATTTACTGTTGGAAACAAAAATACACTGAAAACAGTAATGTAGAACAAACCTGATCACCCTCATTGAAAGAAAAAAATAGAAGGGTTTGTGAACATGTATACATAAATTTCTTAGCCATAAACTAGCTAAATAAAAAGCATTTATAAAATAATATATTTAAATAGCTTACTAGCTACACATCTTGGTAGAGATATTTAAAAATATTTTTTCCTAATTTTCATAAATCCCAGCACAACTATTCTCCCAGACTAGCCTCTTGCAACAAGGTGCATAGCCATTCCCTAGAATTAAGTTCTGTTGGAAAAAAAAAACACCCCCACACACAAAAGAACAGCCAACCAAACAAAAAAAACCCCAAACAATACCAAAATAAACCCCAAAACCCTGGAAACCTGGGATTAAACCAAAATATTACTAAACCAAAATATAGGCTGTGTTCCTCAGTTGTTTGTAGTTTGCAGAACTTTGCTCATTATTGTTATCCAACGCTTTGTAATTATCAGTTTAGTTCTTAATTACAGAAAAGAGGGTCTGCATTTTCAAAGGGCAACAAGTAACAGCAGACATGCAATCACAAGGCAAGTTTGCTAGCTGATTACAGCTGATGAGCTCTTCACATTACAGTCACTGTAAGTAATCTAACCAGGAAACTGGAGAGGTTATCCAGAATGGCAGAGTTAAATTATTGAATAAAGTTTTGCCAGTTTACACATTTAAATGATATTTAGATGGTGACACAAGCAAAAGGAAGTGAAGTAACCTGTCATGATATCACAGAGCTTGAGGGACCGTGTGGGTGGTTACTGGAGAGGAGATTGATCCTTTTCCAGAGTTCTCAGTTTATACTCTAAATAAACAACTTGTGGGATTAATTTTAAATGTAGTTCAGCTACTTCAGTTTTCTTCAGTAATTTCTAGTGCTCTAAATTATGAAACATATTAAATCATTTTCCATGGCTGATTCATCCACAAATCAATCCTATAATAGCAAAATGACATGCACAGACTGACTGCACCACCTGCAGCATCTGATAAGCTTCCTTAGGCTGTTTGTGAACATGACATCCCTTCCTTAAACAAGTCCAGGTGTTACACCACAGAAACAAGGCACTTGATTATTCCCAGCATATTTTTAGGACTATGCTAACAATCAGTGCCTGGTGAGAAGGCAGGTCAGTTGGACAAATGCTGCAATTTCTTCACGTTACTATATGTCCTCGGATTCCTTTCCCATGAATCAGCACAATAAGCAGGTCACATTGTCTTCCTTGCTTCTTAGTATCTCAATATCCCTTTCACCCAGGAGTGTAATCACGTCTTACATAGATGAAAATTATTAAAAACTATATGGAAGAGTATTTTCCACTGTTCAAAACCACAAACAAGTCCTAACTTTTACCTTAGTAAGACAGCTATCATACAGACTGAAAGATTTAGCAATACCTGGCAAGCCTACTGTATAAAAGTTCACTCAGCCTTTCAAGAAGAGGAAGTTATGGCAGGAAATGAAAAGAAAACCTCAAACAAGATGGCCCTATTGTGCTCAATAGGGAATGTCAGTACAGCATTACTAATTTTTATTTAGTCACAGTAGAACACACTACTGAGTGGAATGCTCCTAGTGGGGGCTTCTGATAGGTAAAAATGTAAGTAAGGCTTAAGTATTTTCACAGAAGTATAGAAATATTGCGAATTAGCCAAATGCTTAAGAGCTCAGCTGTTGCAGATGTCTGTCCTTCTGCAAGATGTTTTCTCAGCACTACTTTAGCACAAGAGTGTTCTGCTTGACTGAAAAAAGAGTGCTTGGAGTTGCTTACTGGCTGGCAGTGTAACATATTTCTACGTATGTATGAGGCACAACCAAAACAAAAAATAAACCATGATATTCAAGTACAGCAGACATAATCATTATTATGATTCTTTTTGCAAAGTGAGTACAAAAATTACTTATTAAATGTCTAATATATTGTTTGTTAAATGTGTAATACAGGCAAGGTACAGATTTTCATAAACCAAG
Organism: Streptopelia decaocto; assembly: GCF_964273445.1. Classification (NCBI taxonomy): domain Eukaryota; kingdom Metazoa; phylum Chordata; class Aves; order Columbiformes; family Columbidae; genus Streptopelia; species Streptopelia decaocto. The sequence goes on from NC_138657.1 coordinate 36,386,777, forward strand.
CATTGATATGAAAGGCATCTATAAGTTAGGAAAGAAGGACAGCTGAAATAAAAGCAAATGAAAGACCATATATAAAATCCTACTTGTCATTCCAGATGTTTACAACCTGAAAACAAAAAGGCACCAAATGACCAAACCTTTCAAGTAGCAAAAAGAAAAAGCCTAGTCAAGGAATGGATTAAGTTCTTATTAAGAGCACAGTCCATAAACAAATCTAAGCTATGTTTCTTTGTGCACTGGAATGGAAAATCTGATGAAATACTCTCAGAAATTAACAGGGAACAAGTGTGATTCATTATGCAGTGGGATAAAATTGCTGTTACTTTTTCGTCAGTAATTCAGAGAATGAGGCTGTGCACTCCATATGAAGAAATGAAGTTGATTTCCATATAAAAGAGCAAATTTTTTATAATCATGAAGCCAATATGAAACAATATTTCATATTCACATTCTATTCTATTTAAAGACAAAAGAAGTCTTTCCACCTACTGGGTGGGATTCAGATTAGACCATAAGTGGATAATGAAAAAATGAATAGTGATGTTGAGAAGTGGAAAAAACATAAATGATTGGTTTTACAATAATTAACACTGACAATTTGTGCTCAACCTATCCTTTAAAAATTGCTTATGTGTCTTATCTGCCCACTAAAGGCATGTACAACCTTCTTCAAGCTGCAAGCCGTAGATTTGCTCATGGCTGAGAGCTGTATTATATATATATATATGAAACACAGCAAGTGACTCAGATGCTTCTCCATTATAAGCAGGACAAAGCCAGTTTAAGCACACCCTGGCTAACATTAACACACATCACAGCCCAGGGGAAAATGATCTCAGGGGAGAAACTTTTTTGCAGCCCACCCCTTCCTTTAGCAGCCTCTTTGCAGCTCCACACCTAGGGATCTCTAGGCTTTGTCTCTTTCCCAAGGCTAACCCTACCCCTAATCCAGGACCGTGGATGGAGTTTATAATTTATTTTTTGAAACTAACTTGTAATAGGTCAGAAATTCTGAACAAGCATCAGAATGTCTGAAACAATTGGGTCACAACCTGAGGTACACCATTCATGCTAACTTCGCAACCTCCACTATAGAGAATACCAGTGTGAAAAATTTGTAGCAAACATGGGGAGAAGAAAGTAAACGGCAGACTGCAATGAGACACCCCAATTCTCAAGTTAAAGCTACACAGGCAGCTGCAGGGAGATGCAAGATCAGTTTCTCTAGCCCAAGATGATCCAAAGAAGCCTTATCTTGTCTGGAAGCTGCACAACTGTGGTGTTCAACCCACTTAACTTCAGACATGATGAGCTGACACATTTCTATAACTTGTAGGCAACTGTCAAATTGCACCTGGTTACTGATGGGAAAGAGCATAGCTCTTCTAGTCCACTTGCCACTGAATTCTTAACAAGTCAGGAAGGGTAACACATGATAGTTCATGAATGACTTAGTTAAGCAACTGCCTGCATTCACAGTCTTAAAAATGCCCTGTGAAGTTGCATGTGTAGCCAAATATTTAACTAAATTCTAGATTAATTATTAGATAATTTTATTTCTTTTTTCTTTTCTTTTTTTTTTCCCCCACAAACCTGTAGTTATCCATTCTTCATACTGTTAATGGGTGCAAGACAACAAATGATGTTTTACTAAGACAACTCACAATCAAGTTGTGAAAGAGAAAATGTTATTAACAACATATAGGGAGTTCCTTGAATCAAGGGTCGATGGATTACAACACATTCACCAAAGATAAATATATAAGAAAAACAACTTTAAGAAATAAAAAATGTCCATAAAATTACTAACAGTAAATGGAAGAGAGGAAGTTATGTTCCCAAAAATATGATTGACCTTGCCAAGAGGAACAGCTCTTGGCAGCCATATTAGGATTATACATTGCAGCTACCTCTGAAGTACCAAGGACACAAGATCTCTGTTTTCTAAAAGATGTAGCAAGTTAAGGCACTGAGAGAAGCTATACATCCCTGGCTGGAATTGCAATAGGCTGCTATACCAGCGTAGATTGCTGATAGTTCTAAAGGCAAATGCACACTCAATGTGCATTCTTTTCTGGTATATTTAAAGAATCACCCTAAAATCATATGCTTAATTCATTTTAATGCCAGAATAACTACAAATAGTTAATAATAAAGTATTCCGGATGCAATGTCTGTGCAGGGCAGCTATATCAATGTAGCTGAAGCAGAGTCTATTTGTATAAATAAGTGAATACATCTTGTCATACAGATAGATCTTATTAACTGACAAATGAAATCACTAGGAACATCACGGCAGACAAAATAACCTCAGCTAAATTAATGGTTTTGAGACCTTCTTGTCTGCTGATCATTTGTACTACTTTACCATGGCTGTTTACAACTGAATCACTCTATGTTTCTAACTTGGGACTCTGATCTACCTTCTTCTTCTTGCATATTCCTGCTTATCACCCCTTTTTTTTTCCCTCCGCTCTAAAATTAGAAGGTACAGACTACAAAACCCAGTATTTTGCAGTATCCTATAAGTTGTCTTCTGTTTCTGTTGTAATTATATTCTAACAGTCATGTTTTCCCTTCCCATTCAGTGAGAGTTTTGGTAGCCTGATATGGAGAAGAGCAATTAATATACCATACATGCAAAAGACAAGCCCTGATATGACCTCAAAGTTGAATGTTGTGCAATGCCCAATATATTTTGTTGACAGAGTCTTCTTGATAATATTTACATGAATGTAGGCAATTGTTGAAATGATCTTAAACGTAATTTGAATGCATCAGTCATAACCTCTTTAAATTGAGGTCTGGGGACATATACTTCTCCTCTGCTTATCAGCTGGGAAAGTTCGTATCTAAATGGATCAGTACTTATAGCATAATTATGTTGTTATTAGTGATTGTCTGGTATGGGTCAAAATTTCCCTCTCAAACAGGGTCACCTATTCAAGTACAGCTACCTTGCTACAGTGTTGATATCACACTTGTCCATGGTCATTAACAGGCATCTGCGTCAGGCATTTTTCAGAAATGAATTAGCCATTAACAGAGACTGCATGTACCATGTCTCTGAACAGAAAAATTCTCATGTTAAAATCAAGTTTTGTTTGTGCTACACCATCCAGTCATCTCATATTGTTTGTAATTATTTCTCTTAGGTAACAAAAGTAATTACAAAGAAATGATAGAATGTAGTGCATTTTCCCCCATTTACTTCAATGGCTACAATAAGCAAAGCCAAATAGAATGAAAGGATAGAGCTGAAATGTGCTAGAATTGAAGTCAATATGAAAAAATTTATAATGTTAACTCTTTCGAACAATTTCTGTGTTTTGCAGATGCAGAGTAAACAGTGGTGAAATGAGGACTACACTGAGGATGGATCATTAGGCTAATAATTCACCTCCTGCCAAAAAACAAAGCCAAAACCAAACCAAAGTCAAAGAACAAAACAAACAAACAAAACACACAGACACAAAGCAAAGTAATCTTTGAAATGTCATAAAAGTAACAAGTGTCTGTCCATCATCAACAAAGATGGAAGAAACTGGCCATGAAAATAAACTTGCAGAGGCATTGACTGTGTGGTATCTCTGAAATATTTTCTCCGCAGATGAACTAGTAACTTACATGAGTTATATACCAGTTCTAGGTATCTTAAGCACTGCTACCACCTGCTGGTTAATTTACACTTGAATCTACTAGCTCATCAGCAAAGTAAGAAAGCGAAAATAAAGGAAAAGCATACTCTAAAATGCTTTTTGAAAATAATTTAGCTTTGGTATTCCCTCAATATATTTTAATTCAGCTCTTTCTGTTTTCAAAGATGAACAATCTTAGTGTCACCATAGTTAGAATTATTTTATTTCTGAATTCTTTGCAGGAGGAGCCACTGATAGTAAGAAAGAGTAGCCTGTGATATTACTTTCCTCCATTTTCATTTTTATTTTCTATTGTAACTACGTCAGTGCTGTCTGCTGCATAGAATCTTCCATGTTCAGAGAGGAAAATATGCCAGTGCTCCGTATTACTGTTTTAGCAGCAGAGTTGGTGTTGAATTCACTTTTATGGTATCTGTGGTTCAGAAAAGAAAAGGAAAAAAAAAAAAAAAAGTCTCCTGGAAAGATGCATTAAGCAGCAGAAATAGTTTCTCTACATTAAAAGGTATATTACAGTAGTTGTCGTGACAACTGAAGCTTGTAGATTTATGGAAGAAAAAGTTCTTGCCCCTTGATGTTAATTAAAACTAATGCTAATAATTTAATTCCATGTTTAGAAAATGATTGTTAACTACCTTAGCAATTAACATTTCATATATACAGGAAAACACTACTACCACTGAAAAGTATATAGTTTGACTAGAAAACTGGGGAAAATGAGAGATGTTAGGCTAGTTCTAAAGTAGAGTATCCAGGAAATAACAGGTTTTGAGTTCTTATTCTCTATGTATTGTAATGCTAGCTTTTGGGACCAAAAAAAAAAAAAAAAAGTAAACAATCAATCAATCAATCTGTGTGCTAAATCCTAGTTTCTTTAGTGCTTATGTAAGACGATAGTGAAAATTCACTGATAAGTACTAGCACAGTCTTTCTATAGTGTATACAAGAATAGAATATGAGGCTTCAATTTTAGATCAGATTTAAAGGGGAAAATTGTGTCATTACATTCTTTTAAAATTTGTGATCCCATTAAAGACCTCAGACCTGAGCTTACAGACAAAGGTGCACTTAAACTTTACATGTTCAGACTATTTCAATACGTTTTATTTTACCTCTTTAACTTTTAGTTTTGGTGAGAAGATAAACAGCTAAACTATTAGCCAAACAAAAAGAATATTTAAAAAAAAAAAAAAAAAAGGAAAGAAAAAAGTTTGTTGCTGTGATCCTTCTAGTTAGGCTAAAACCAAGCTATGCTAGCAACTGTGTAAATGCCTCACAACATTTGTAAGATTTCTAGATCATTTTGTAGACTAGAGACCTCTGACCAATCATCCACTTTTTTATGTTTATCTTAACATAACTCCCAGATTTTTGTTGCATTAGTCAGTATGTTGCCATGACACAAGGATCGCTACTGAAATTGCATACATTTGTCCTACATTCCCTAAAAGCAGCAAGACTTTTTTAAGGATGAAGTATCAAACCAGACTTTAACTATTGAATATTCCTGGGTAACCAATTTGAAGAGTAAATGAACTAAAACAGAACATTAATTAGAAGAGAGAAAAGGGGAATAATGTGGGGGCACATGAGATGCAAATTCTGCTATAGAACATGTTAAGGTAGCGTTGTCAGCATTGACTTATTTCTGCTTCTGTTGATGTCAGAGGAGGCAAAGAAAGGACAGCACTAAGCACTTTCAAAAATCCTACCCTAAGGGTTCAAATAAAATTTTAACATAGTAACACAGCCTTTTGTTTTCTCTTTCATCAATGCTAGTTCCAAAACAATGGAATCAAGAAACAAGTTGGGGTATGCAGTTACCATGTTAAAAATATTTTTGTTATTATTTTATGCTCTGTAGCTTTTTTTTTTCATCTGGCAGTGGCTGAATCTGAAACTGGAAGTTTCCTGTCTTATATCAGCACATCTGTACTACTGAGGGATCCAGCACCATGTGGACTACATGAAAACACGAATCACTCAGTCACTTTGTGTGCTGAACAGAACAAGCTCTGAGAAGGGAACCCTTAAAACTTTCGAAGCGGTTGTTCCACTGCATCTGTCGTTCCAAATTTGGCTCTTCTCAACTTAATTCCTGGGGTTGCTACTACAAATGCCACTAACAAATCATTTATCAGCTGAGCCTGGTCAATGTGGCATGTGGCTCTCTTATTTTATGACTGGGGGGGGGGAAACAACAACAAAAACAAACAAACAAACAAACAAACCCCAACACTAACAAAAGTGGGGCTGTTTAGGTTTGCATATCAAAGGAGAATTCAGAAGTCAGCTCAGCGTAAAAATTGTGCTATTTTACTTATAACAACATCTCAACACCTGATTCATTTCTTCAAATAAATCTTTCTTTGGCACGATATGCACGTGTCTGAAAACTGCCACGTAATTTGGCACAATGTGATATAGTTGGCAGCCTCTGCTCAAGAGAGATCCAGGACTGGAACCAAGAGGAATACTGCAAGCCAGCACTGAGGTGCATTAAAAGAATTACATGGGCAGGATTTCACAGTGATTGCCCACACCATGTCTGATCCAAGCCATTGCTATTAGTTTCTCACTTTCAGGAGCATTGAAGTCATGCAGAAAAAATATGTATATGTGTATCTAAGCCTTTTTCACTCCACTCAGAGGTCTTTTGCCCCTCTCTACCTTAAGCTCACTTAAGAATTAGAACTTTCCATTTCCTAGAAGACATTTTCAAAATTGTAACATCCAGAATATAGAACTGTAGAAGTATTTTTGTCTCCAAGTAGTCAATACTGACATTTGGCAGATTCATACATTTGACATTTTGCTTGGGCATTCATCACAGCCTATAGGAATAAAGTTCTATCTCATACTCCTTGCTGGAGTTATGGAGTTATGTCCAGCAAAAGTTTGAAGGTGTAAAACAAATTCCATTTCTATTTGGGGAAAAAAAAAAAAAAAAAAAAAAAAAAAAAAAAGAGGCAGCCTTGTGTGTTTTTATTACCTTGATATGCAGAGGTGGAAGGAAATCACAACCGTTCACAACCATTTAAACTCTATAAATGATTAACAGTTCAGCTGAATAACTTCATTTTCCACTTTGAGGAAAGAGTATTGCTGTGATCCAATTGGATGGCCGTAACGTGCTTATTTTCGGGGAAAGCGCAAAGAAAGTCAGTAGTAGTGAAAATTCCAACATAAGTGCTGCAGCACCACCTGTTGTCAGTGCATGGCTGTAGAGATGTGCTGGTGAAGCTTTGGCTCATATAAAAAGTGGCACTGCGATTGTAGTAAGAGTATTTTTATTCTCTAAATTGCATCCCAAATGTCAAAACGTTGCCTGTTTTACAATAAACAGAGGAAAAATATAGATAGCATCCCAGGTCTTAGCTAATATTAAACCATTTTATATTAGCTCATTGATATTTATGAAAACATTCTGTACTATTCAAAATAGTAGCAAATAAACTTCTTATAGGAGCATTGTTGCCAATCAGGGCACTCTTGTGCAAACCTTGTCTCAGGACAGCTGTGCTGTTGGTGGCAAGACTTGAGGATCACTCTTAAATGCTATGGTAGGTGATTTGATTTCAATCATGTGACATTTGTATTCCCAGTTGTGTTTTGGGGAAGGGATGTTACATATCCTTGAAATATGAGATGTCCTCTGAACGCCAATTGTATGAGCCTGAAACTGTAGTATTCACCCGGAAAAGGTGAATGAAATGTTTATATTTTGTTTGGTTATATTTTTACTTAAAAAGAAGAAGGCAGAAAGCAAAAATGTTTCAGATTACATGAAAATGAACATGTTCTCTATATTAGAGTCTCTAATAGTATTCTCTACTGGTGCTTCAATGGAAAGACTAAGATTAGCCCACCCTGGGCCATGTAGAATTAGGGATCTGTATGTTTCTTGAACCTCTGGAAATACAGATTCAAGTTCCAACAGAGAAATGCAGGAAAGGGAATTGTGCCAAAGACAGTGAGACTCAACGTGAAAGGCTCTGTCCTCCACTTCATGGGAATTAATGGAAAAAAAAAAAAAAAGTCAAAAAATTTAAGGTGAGGTGGGGACCTGTTTCTAGTTGACTTAAATTCTGTTCCTCTTGGAAAATGTTAAGCACAAAAACACACATCTGTCGGGACATTTCTGCTTTTCCTGCAGAAAATAAATCTTGCCAGTAATAGACCTCTGAGGAGAAAGTGACACACAGTGAGGAAGAACAAAAGGCAACATGGATGCCCATTCTGCCCCTTCTGCATATTCTTGAGAAGGTGCTTTATATTCCATGGGCTTTCTGACAAGTTGGAATTTCTACTCCATTGACTGCACAGTTTTTATGGGAAAGAGTTTTGTATGTTTCACAATAACTCAGTATAGAATAAAAAGATGAGCTTCTTAAGAGCATCTGGGCAAGCTTGTGATAATTAGTAAGTAGTTCCCTGTCAGTGAAGGGAATGGGAAAGCAGCTTGCATTAATCTGACCCAATAATTGCATATATTCAGGGGAATATTTTCTTTAAGAAAAAAAAAAAAGGCATTCTGTAAAGGAAAAAATATATACAAAGCTGTCCAGCTTTGATTTTTTTTAATGTTTACCTGGCCAAGCAGGACTATTTTGATGAATTATGTCAATTTGTTCACCACTTCTCATCTTTATTAGCAAATCACCTCCCATCCTGTTCTTCCTAACTCTGATTTTACCAGCCACCTTTAAAATAATTTTTCTCTTACACCATTTCATTTCTGAATCTTTTTATCAGCATCTGCAAGCTTTCTGCCACAACTTTGCGACTTCTCTCAAAAAATCTAGGTTAAATGTGTGTTTGTCTTACTCCTATCATTACTCCATCAACACCTTCCATGCTGTGGTTTTGGTTTTTTAATTCTTAAATCCTGGGCATATCCTCTGTCTGCTGAAGTACCATATAGATGTCTTTTCCATCAAACACCCACAGAGCCTGTCACTGAAGGAAGACATGTCATATAAGTTGTTGCGTAAGTCACTTTATTTCAAAAAGCCACCTTCCAGATAATATTTGCTTCTTGGAAATTGTCATGTTTGGGGGCTCGGGGTTTTTATTTAAACACATTTGAAATATAAATTGATAGTTCAGGAATCCTGTCTTTCTTTAAATTTTAAAACTTGTTCAGCCCTGTGCTTTCAGTAGTAAGAAGAGCAAATCAATAAGAGCTGACACCAAAATATGCCTCTTCATTGATCCCTTTTACAGTAAAAGAAGGTTGGTTTTGGCCAGGGGAGGTGGGAAAAAGACCTTTTGTAACAAAGAAAAGTCATGAGGAAAAAACAACTAGTCTGTGTTGTATGACTAAAACGACCTGTAAAACAAAACAAAACAAAAAAAAAAACAGAAACAACAAACAAACAGAAATCCAAAAACCTGTATAAGGCGATAAATTGCTGAATAACTACTTAGTAAATATGTAAGGACAAGGCCCAACTGAAGAATGGTAGAAACACCTTACTAGATCCAGTGAGAATATAATGAAACACAAGGTGATTGAAAGCTGGTGTCAGTAAACACAAAGTGATGTCTACTGGCAAAGGCAATTCCAACTCCACTTACAAAAAGAGAGGCTAAGAAATTATCATTACCACTCCTGGAGAAGGGCTTTGGGGCTACAAACTCAGCAAAAGCATTATCTTCTGCTCAGGGTTCAAAACAAGCAAATAAAACAGAAAACATAATGGTGCCACTGTATAAAGTCCTGATTCACTGCCTCTTTGAACGCCATATACAGTTGTGGTCCCCTCACTTGACGTAGAATACATTAATGCTGAAAAATGTTCAAGATGCTGTAAGGGCTATCGAAAGCATGGAGCAGCTTCTGTGTGAAGAACTCTGGAGTAGTTTAGAACACTTCAGATGGGAAAAGGGACATTTGGGGATGATGGAATATTACAGATGTCCGCAAAAATCAAGGTAGCCTAGGGAACATGTCTAGTGACCCACTGTTTACTGTCCTTGATACAAGAAGTGTCTGGCAGCAAATAAAACAGTAAGAGGTCAAAACTATGCAAGGATTTGGTTCTTCCCAGTACATAAGGAAACAAGAAAAAGACTTTTTGGATGCTAGAATTTGTATAGGATGAAAGGAAATCTGGACAAGCACTTGGAGGAAAATCTACTGAAGCTATAATAAAGACAGAAAACCACATCCACCTCAGGAAATGCATTAACCTGAGGAAAGTTGAAGATTGGGAAAGTATGACAAATACCTGTGTTATTATTTTCTTAGTCTCCTAAGCATCTGTTTATGGCCACTGTTGCAGACTGGTTACACTTTTCTATCTGAACACTTTCTCACCCCATTTAATGGCACACAAGGACAACTGATATGTTTTATCATTAAGAAAAGAACACACCTTTCTGTTTTCACTTTCAAGCAAGGATATAAGCTGGTGCATTGGCAAGTGTGCTACTGTCTTACATATTAGAGGTGGTATGTTGCATTTTGGATTACAAATGAAAAGTTTGTAAGCTTTTGTAAGATGTAAAATGAAAAACTGGAAAAGCTACAATTTTATTAAAAGTGACAGAAATAACCTGGAAAGGATTTGAATTTAAGATTAAAAGAGAGTTCTAGAAGCTGGAATATGAGTTTCATCACCCAGTTTGGAGGGGGTTGGGCTGTATGGAAATAACATTTCTTAAACTTAGCAGAAGCAGATCATACTGAGGCATGTATTAAGATGGGAAAGCAGCTTATTTTATACTTATATGAAGTAGATGGGTTTGCTTATATTTTTTCAGTTTTCAATATCTAATGCAATTAAATGATGTAGAAAGAATCTTCTCATGAGAGAGAGATGTATATCATTCTCAGAGTTCTAAATCCATAAACCTTTGATGTTGCGTTTGAAGTGTATGAATTAAGCAGCCTTTCTAGTCTCCTGTGGTGATTGACTCTTCCTGATAAATCAGCAAAAGTGAAAAATCTTAGTAAAGACTGAAAATGTAAATCCGTGTGCTGCTCATGTGCAGTTGAACAGAATAATGAAACTAAGCATTTTGTAGGTTTTTCATGTGTATTTCAGTGAGGTAAAAGAATGTGGTATGGATTTCTTCCTCGCAACACTTTGGTAGAGGATACAGTTACACTCTTAAGACAGATCAGTCAGCATATGTTAAGATCTAGCTTAACATCAAACATTCTTTAGAAAGTAGGTAAATATTCTTCATACTAGTTTTGTTCTTTGTACAACATGAAATGGATTTATTCCTGTGTTCTTGCAAGTATCGGCATACTCTCTTGACAGAAAGCTTCACTGGAAGGTGACCTACTTTTTCTGAATAGCAGCGCCTACCTCCCACTTCCAAAGTTAAATGAGATTTATTATCAGATTCTACTAGAATGCCTTTTTTATGACAAGCTACAATAATTATGCAGATATTAAATCGGATCTTGGCTTACAAATGAAGAATGAATAGCTCTCTAAAAGAGACAGAAATTGAAAAGTAGCAGAACTCAGGATAAACTTTTGAAATAACTCTAAGACCTCCCACTCCTTTAAGTGCATTCCTTGGGGTACCATTGAAAGCCACTCTGAAAAGGTGCAGTTCTTATTTCAGCGTAACATATAGCCAGTTACTGAATATTAAGAAGATCAACAACAAAACAAAACCAAAAACAACCCTACCAAACAAAAGCCAAACAAAACCAACCAAAACCAAAACAAAACAAAAACGTGCCCCACACAAAAAAAAATACAAACACCTTCTGGATATATTTCTCCCAAAACCACAAGAAGTAGCAGACTATTACTGAAATAACATGCATCAAGTTTACTGGAAATTATTCAAAAACCAAAGCCATGGGAAGTTTGGTTAACTTTGTGCCAATTTGTCCTTGGTAGTTACCATTAGAAAACTGTTAATAATACAAAGCAGCAACAATTGGTGCTCAAATATTTCTATGACTTGTTATCTCATGTTTGTAAAAATATACTTCTAAATTACAGATTCCATTCTTTAGCCATTGAAAAAAATATGATTTGCATTGGTCCCCTATAACACTGCCTCTTTTTCACGTGTGCCTTTGGTTTAAACAGATCTCCAGATCTCTCTTGCTGAAAACATTCACGTTTTTGACTTGACTATGTCAAGAAGTCACACCAGGGAGAGGCAGGACAAAGCTCTTACTTAGTGTAGTGAAATATAACTGCATGGAATAGCTTCTTACGTAGCAGGAGCTCTGCAAATGCAAAATTTAAATGTACTCAGTATCTCCAGCTAAATTTGGAGGATAATTTAAGCCTCTTTAAATGTAAAAGTTATTTTTTTGCAGCAAAGTTTGCAGACAAAATTTTATGCCAAATCACTTTTTTTACCAAAACCCGCAGTGGAAGAGTTAGAACACTCCTCTTTCAGCGACCCTTGGAGAAAACATCCCCCAGGTTCCTTCTTGCACAGCTTCCCTCTTTCTCTGCTAGAAAATCTGTCTTAGGCTTCCACCTAGCCCATCTGTGTCACCATGAAAGTATGGATAAGGCTGTTGTTTGTTTGTTTCTTCGTTTCTTTGTTTTCCTAGACAACATTAAAAGAGGGATTGCTATCGCAGTGTGGCCGGCCTTACCCTTGGCAGTGATTGCCAAGGAAATAGGTACTGTAGGACCTACTGCCAAAATGTCAAAGCTGTGGCTGGCAGTGCAAGGTGCACTGCTAATCAGGTCTCTCATTGAACAGAGACCAGATACATAAATACACATTGCACAACACACATACCTTTTTCCTGCATACCTTTATTATTCTCACAAAAAAAATCAAGCATAGTTGGCACTAGTGTATCAATTCAGGCACTATTCAAACAGAAAAACTTTAGAGACTTTTGAAGTTCATTTTGAAAACACAGAGGAAGTAATCATCAGAGTAGCTTGCTTTTATATGCCAGCTTTTCCTTTAGGGGATGTCTCTATGGAGTCAGTAAACCGCAGCACACAAGTAGAATACTTACTTTAAATTATTATCAAGACTTTATGGTCTCTGAAATAGAGAGAAATCAAAGTGCTTCACATTCCTCCAGCCTGTGTTTAATGACACACTGTAAACTGACTTCACCTTAGCAATAAGTATGTTGTTTTCTGTTTGTATTTCTTTGCCAGGTTATAACTTAAATTCTTCTCGGCTATATTTTCTTGTAACAAATTTTCCGGAGAGAACATGAGTAAATTTCTAGTGAAGGGCAAACCTGGTGGTAATAAAAAGTGGGGTTTTTTTCCCTGACTTTTTAAATTTCCAGTATTCAATAGGAAAAAGATAATATTTTTGATAGTTTTTTCAAAAAAGAAGTAACAGAAAACCAAATCAGCACAAGATTACATAATAAATAGAGCTCTTAAAAATTTTAAAGCAGGATTTTCTTCAAAAGTTAATCAAATCCTATTTCTTCAAATGAAGATATGCTACCAGATTCTCCACCTTTTCTCAGAGGAAAAATATTAAAAAATTCTAACATTACAGGGTAGAATTTAAGGATGTTTCTTCTCTATGTGTATGCTGTGGGTCCTCTAGTCCTTAATCACAGAATATCAGAAGTCATACTATTGTATCAAAAACACTTTCATTTTGATTACTGCACCTCACATCAGAGCTACAAATCTGGCCTTTCCGGCAGGGTCAGTTACAAAGATGACAAAACTGAGCTCCTAATGAGAACTTCCAGAAATCACACTGCTTCATATGTCAACAGAGATGCTTTGTAAATTCTGGGCTGTTTCTACATCCGAGGGTTAAATATATCCTACAAAAGCATTGTCCTTTGAATCAAAATTTACCTCGGAAGCATTGCCTGAATTAACCGTTTTGTACTTTGCTCCATCTCCTCATCTATTCAGCATTTAATGTTTTCCAAAGTACTGCATGTGTCTGTTCCCAGAGCGATAGCTGTACCATTCACATGATTACTGATTAACCTGTGAGTGGAGTTAGAGGATTATCCTGAGACAAGATACTTTCAAGGCACTTGTGGTTCTATTAACTAACTGCAGTCTTCCTTTGAGTATCAGAAACCGACTGTACTTAATTATGCAGCTCTAAGCATGCTGTGGTTTTTGTTGTTGTTGTTGTTTTTTCTTTTTTTAAATTTATTTTTCCTACTTCTGTAAGAGTATGAGGAATAACTTCCTGATTGTCCAGTATATATATAGATTTCACTGTAGCACAGTAACTACACAGCAACTATTTGTTGAAGGAAGTTCTGTTATCTTATTTTTAAGCACAGAACACCTGCTTTTTAGACGCGTGGGCAGCCTAGATTTTCGTGATGAAGAGAACATGAAGTGCTCACTAAATCTTAATGTCAAACTCTGTAATTTACAGATGCAGCACATACGATGTTTATAATTAAAAAGTGTTCCTTAAATTGCTGTTTATGACCACTCCATATGAATCTGGAGACATAAAGCTACTTAACAACTTGTTGAGTACCTGTTATTCAGTGGTTTTGAAATCCTCCAGAGCATTGTCAAATATATTGATAAAAACAAATATCACCCTTAAATTCAAAAGGCTGTGGTGAGTTGCAATGACTAGCTGGAGAATTAACACAGTTGTTTGGTAGTGAGTTCTAGTGACTGTTTACAAAGTAATGAGCACAGTAACAAAACTGTGATCGCAAGTCCCCTCTTCATTATTGTATTTATCCATATTTTGTCAAGTGGTAGCCCCATGGCCACTGGTCTGCTAAACTGCGACTTAAACACAACAGCTGCCTCCCCCACATTAACTCCTCACACGCTCTCTCCAGCTAGCTGCTGAATTTCCAGTGCAGCATGCTGTGGGAGCTGGCAACAGGGGCAACTGTGCATTCCTTGGTTTGCTTCTGCTATCCAATGCCCTTAAAAGATCATGTTTTCTTCACAGTCAACCCCAAAGCAAACCTCATGCAGCCTGGTACATATCTATGTCTTCCAGCTGCTACGCATCTGACTCAGAAGTATCTCCCCCATGTTGCTCCCTAGTGAAGACAGTCAGAATGAGCTATTGTTAAAATCAGGCTGTGGAGACTCACATTTTCCTTGCTGTCACGTTTTCCAATCAGTTATTCTTCTGTAAAGTCAGTGGAAAATACTGTCATCCTCCATGAGACCACAAAGGATGCATTAGTGTGGAGGCTGCAGGCTGTAAGTGTGCACAGGGGGTGAACTGCCGTGAGGCACCGAGCTGTAAATTGTCCCCGCACTGTCTGCTGTCGTAGTGATCCATGTAGTGTAATACCACAACAGAACAAAATAAAGATGTGGTGAACTTGAAGAGGATACAGAAAACAGAATGTGTGTCTGTATTTGAACATGAAGATTTATAACAGACATTGAGGTTTTTAAAAGGTACTAAAGGTTGTATAATTAAGGTATGTTGTTAAGACACAATTATCACTCTCAAGATACTGTAATTGAAAGCTAAGCAATGCTAATGGGACCATCAATCACGCAAGTTTGGAGTGACCTACACCAGGGATTTGCAGTATCAAGGTCTTTGTGCAAAAAGCTATAAAGTTAAATGAATAATCTATAAGCTGCTGGCATACTTGTGGAGAGACACCAGTTCCTGAGACATTCTAGAGGAAATAAAATGCTATGATGTCCACAAAACTGCACAGTTAAGGCATGTGACTCTGTGTGTGTGTTTGTGTGTGTGCCTGGGGAGATCAAAAAATAGGATTTTTGTATTTAGTCTTAAACACTTGGAGGCTTCAATTCAGACTGCCACAGCAAATAGTTTCAGCACTAAAGCAGGCTTTACCTATGCCAAGTATGCAAGCAAGTTAAGAATGAAAGAATAAATTAAATTTACACTTTCTTATGTGATAAATCACGCTTGTCATGAGATGTCCCAAAGAAACTCTAGTGCTTTCTTGAAGTGTTTAAGATTACATATTATTTTGGAATGGGGGGCGGGATGGAAGGCTGAAAAGCAGAATACCTAAAATTTAATTTGCTTGTTTTTCATGACTGAGGCCATATTCTGTTGAAAAAGAACACTTTTATCTAAGATCTCAAATATCATACTTTGATTTTAGGATTACATCTAAGATGTTTATATTTACATATGAAGAAATCAAATACGTATAACTCTACAAAAAATACTCCAGAGACAACATCATGGGAAAGAACATCTTCAAAATAACTCGTTACTGTTGCTGAAATACAGCCTTACTTTCAAAGACAACAGTGTTTAACATAGTTTAAAGGTCATAATTTAAATATTAATTGAAAGGCTTCATTAGAAAGCAAGCACCAAGCAAGGAAGCAAATTCCTCCTTTTATCTCAGATGCTTATAAAATAGAAGAAAAATCAAATGGAACAGAACTGTTTTCTGTTTTCCTGCATAAGCACCAATGTGACTGAATTTGTCAAATGTCATTTTACTTTAATGACATGCTTCAGCCTTCCAGTTTAACCCAATTTTTCCAGTCTGTAATTTGCTATCATGCAGACTTTTTTCCCCAGGTTGAATATTTATTAAATTCCGTTTTCTTTTTCTCAGACAGACTATATGATGCCAGGAGACTCAATCATTAATAACCAGTAACGGGACAGTATGGGGGAACTAATAGTGATTTACTAGGGCTAATGAACTGACCCTGGGAAAATGAAAGCATTGTCTCCTTCTTTTGCTATCATTACTTGTTTTCTCACAAAGAAAGATGAGAAATTGCAAGGCAAGGAGTCCTTTGCCTGCACTACTATGTGGCTGTTCAGGGACATGTGACTTGAAAGGTAAGACAATTTGTCACCAAAATCCTTGTGTTTGGTACTTGATTTCTTTATGTATGGTAGGTTGTAAATATCTGATTACTCAACTGGTTTTGCTAGGTTATGTGGCAAAGCTCATGGGCACACCCACCTAGGAGCACAGACCAACAGTGGCAGGAGGGGGACTCCAAATAACTCCCTGCCCTCACTGCTCTCAGGCTCACTCCAGGGCCACCAGCTCATCAAAGGCCCATCACACAAGCCCCAGGGAGTCCAGGGGCAGGACAGAAGGCAGAAACCCAAGTCAAAGGCTCCTGAGGAACAAACCACCCTGCCATGGCCCTCCCAAGGCTGTTCCAGGAGAGCCCCAGCCCATGCCCAGCATGAAACCCACCACCACCAGCCATTGGGACCACCCTTGGGTCTTGCTTCTGACTGAAGGAGTTTGTTGCCCAGGGCAGAGGGACACACTGTGGATGCAGGCAAAGAGCAGCTTGGGAGCCCATAGGATTTATTATGGCATATTTCAGGAGGAACCAAAGGTGAGAAAAGGGGGTTGAGGTAATCTGAGGAGGAACGGGAGTAGCAAAATGAGGGGTAAGGGGGCAAAAAAGACCAGTGGCAGGTAGGGAGTTGGTTAGTGGCTTACTTGTCAGCTGTGCCCTGTGCCCATTCAGTACAGCCTGTGCAGTAGCTGGGGTCAGAGCATGGGTGGGTGGGAGATCCATGTCCATGGTCCACCCACCACAGTGGCTGTGGATGTGCAAATATGTGTGCAAACAGCAGTGAGGATTGTGCTGGATGGGGCACTGGGCCAGTGAAGTTGCTGGGAGTATGTGAATGTGGGGATCTCTGAAGGTGAGAGCACCAGGGGTTTGGCTGTGGGAACAGAGGGTCCCAGCCAGCTCTCTGTGCGTGCTTGTGTTTGTGTGTGTTTTCTGTGTGCAACAGTCTGTCTCAGTAGCTGGTGTGGGGCTGAAACCTCAGGCGTTGTGTACCTGGGGAGACAAGGATGCAGGGGCAGCTGCTGGGCAGTTAGAGGGTCTGAGCCGGCTGCCAGAAGGACTCAACTTGTTCGTAAAACATGTGTATTCCGTCACTTGTGGAGCTCCATCCTACTCCTCTTGAGTGGGGCACAGAGTGAGGCCCTCAGTGCTGCCTGTGTGCCCTGGTATGTGACTGCAGACACTTGTATAGGTACCTACATAGGTATTTATGAGGTGTATACATGTGTTTTGTGTGCCACACAAGTTTATTTATAACTTTAATATTTATTCAAGGATAAATACTGAGCCTATTAGGGGACTTGGATTCAGCTCCTGGGCTGATTTTTTGCCTTCTAAAGGTTTTATATCTTGTTGGCAGTTTTGTCTGAAACAGTGCTGGCTGAGGACTACGGTCTTGACCCCCAGATGATCTCCGTGCCACTGTGAGGAGGCGTGCCAGGCTCAGCTGGTCTGTGCAAAGTGCTCATCTCCATGAAGTGGCAAATGTTCAGAGTTTGGCTCACCATTTACATTTCAACCACCTTCCTAGAACTGAAAGACACTCTATCTGATATTCCTGTTTATTAACAGGATTTGACATGCAGGTTACACACGCAGATTCTATCTGAACCTAGTCAGGATTTGTGCCACTGGAGGGATATCTCAGAAACACATTCTTCTGATGTTTTGCAATCTGAATGTTTTCCAGTCTGAAGCTACCTATGCCTTATCTCTTTTTCTTTTGTCATTATAACTCTTAAGCTCTAGTTGTTGGGTTTTTTTTTTTCCTTTCCTAGCACTTCTGTCACAATGCTCATACAAAGAGCAAATAAACCGCCAGTTTAAACAAGCCAACCATTTAAAAAATATGGTCATACTGCCTATTTGGCCTGTGACTGAAACTCCTAAATTTTTACTGCATCCAAAATAACACACAGCCAGGTATTGACCTCTCAGTTTGAAAATAACAGCTAACAACCAAGGAGCAATAAGGAACAGCTACCTAAACTGTCTCTCACCTGTGGCTGACTGAGCTCTCCATTTTAATACAGACTGGATTCTTTACTATACTGCTGCATATAGGAAGCCAGTAATGTCTGTGCACCAATTTCCTGGGTTCCCTTCTCACTGATCCTTGAACACTATTGATTTTGTTTTCAAGGACAGGACCAAACACAGTGTGGTAATGCAGATGTGACCTTTCTATCTTACATAGCAACAATAGGTAGCATTGTGTACAGAAGAGTTTACCTGGTCATATATCGAAAAAGACTAAAAGTATAATCAAGTCTGTGCAAGGCTGCAATGTAACAATGAAAATAATGCAACTATCGTTTTCAGAAGAAATGCTTTTGGTATTTATAATAATGACTAAACATAAATTATTATTCTGGTGGTGAGAATGTGCTTGTTTGTGTTTCCTCCATTATTCAGGCATTTAGGGATTATTTACTATGCCTACGAAAAAAACCTAAAAGCCATATGTAATTTATAATAAACTGTGGAAATGGTGGAAGACCTCAAGGATTTGTGACAAGCAGTAATAGAGTTTTAGCTTTCGTTACGGAACATATGTTGAGACTTATTGCATCCCCTGAAACTGTTAATCTCTTTGTAATCAGTGGGATTACTCATAAATTTATCTGATCATTAACCTAAATAAACTGGGATGATAATCTGGGTTCCACAATATAATCTGCAAAGAAACTAAGTATAAAACTAGCTATGCACAGCAGTTTCAATGGGAGGTAAGTGGCCCACAACAAGACATCTTAAATTGCAGAACAAAAGATAACATGAAGTCTGCTTTATCATACAGACACACACTTGTGAAAAGGCAAAGATTATAAAAAAAGTTTGTTGTGTGCACATGCTGGTAATAGTTTTTTGAAATCACTATATCTTTGAAATTGTGTCAATCTTTTTGAAACACACTGTATAATACTGATGACCTAGACAGGATCAATTCCAAATTTAATAGTTTGAAATATCCCATGTTTTTTAAACTACTGATTGAATTTTTTATGCACTCTGCATTTTTTTTTTAATTCCAAGAAAGAGTAATATCTTACTGTTCCCTGCACACACAAAGGGAAAACACATTGATTGAAAGTATTTTTGGGGGCAGGGAGTTGCATCAGGCACCAACAATATTATGGTGGGGTTTCCTTAAGAATCTTTATTTTGTGTGAATGCCCCTGTAAAGTCACCTTTTCTTCACTTCAGCTTCTTTCTGTGGACAAATTAGTCAACGCATTATACTGCTAATGGCTGTAAGATGCCACTGGTACTTGGCTTTGAATCTTGCACTGCCCTCGTTCTACTCTATTTGATGTGTTACTTGCTGTCCCGTCCCAACAGATGGGATGAGGGATGAGTTAACTCTAGACGCAACACGTGCCCTGACTCAACAGATGAGACCAGGTGTAGCCTCGGTGTTCCACGGCGCGGATGCTGGCGTCAGGAGCGCAGAGTCCTCCGATGTCTGGTTCAGAGTGAGGGTCCTCAGAGTGCTGGATTCTCTTGGTGAGGCCAAGCTGGTATTCCCTTCGGTGAGACTGGTAGGCCCTTCTGGTGAGGCCGAGCTGGTATTCCCTTGTTGAGGGCAGTAGGCTGGTATTCTCTTGGTGAGGCCGAACTGGTATTCCCTAAACCGTCCTGTTTTAGGTGAGATTTTTATAGCTCCCAGAGTAGAGGAAAGTCTGGGGGTGGGGAAGTGGTGATTGCGAAAGAAGGACAAGTCTGGACAAGTCCTGGGCCACGGTGAGGGTCTCCACCTTGCCCCTTGTGTCATGCCGAAAATCAGGGGGAAGTGGTGATTGCAAAAGATGAACAAGTTTCGACAAGGGTCTCAACTTTTCCCCTTTGTTTGCCGAGCTGTGCATATCAGGAGATGGGGCTATGTGCCCTCCAGCACATCCTCCATATCCAGTCAGTCAGCTGGCCTGATCTGTGGCTTGTTAGCTCATCGTTGATGTGTAGATCGCAGTTCCCCCTGCTCTGAATGTGTCTTCTCCTGGCTGAACTAATTTTGCCACAATGTTTTCAGCTATGATCCTTATCAATACTCAACACTTGCATATGCTGGATTTCTGACACTCAAATGACAAAATTCCATTTCAGATTTAAAATGTAAAATAAGTAACTGTATCATACCAGAAATTCTTACTATTTCGATGCTGATATATAGAGTTTTGACTACAGCAATTTCCACTGAGTATACTTGTGCCACATGACCAGAAATGGCAGCAATTTCCTCTTCTGTATAACACCGCAGCTTTGAAGGAGCAGCTTAAAATAGTGCAACAAAAAACCAACCTTGGTGCTGTGCCCTGCTTGACATACAAAATTCCACTTTGCCAGCAGATCCCATTTAAGTTTTTTAAATAGATAATGTCAAGATGTAAGAAATGTGTTTAGCAGGCATCTCCTATGTATCAGCCTGGGACGACAAGAGAAATTTTAGAACAAGAGTCAGAAATTCAGCCCCTAACCATCTTTTTCTATAGTCACATAATTCAAGGAAACCCAATTGCTGTCTCAGCCAGCAGGATATCAACTGTGTCAATTCAGAAGCTGCTCAGATGTCATACTTGGTCCACTTTACAGGGCATCTGTCACAGACATGCTTCTGCACCAGCAGCTGGACCAGAGCTCCCGGGCTAAGCTGCAGTGTTGGTGCAGGAACACCTGCCTCTCACTGTGCCCTCAGCAGCACATCACATAAATCTGTGATACCCTCTGGTACAAAGAAGTGGGAACAAACGGCCCAGAGACAATCACCCAGGGACTGCAAAATCTGTCTGTCTCAAGTCACAGCTGACCTTTGGGATGCTCATCGGTACACCAGTCTAAAAGCATACTGAAAGCACAGGTTGAGAAAATCTGAAGTTTCTATTTGAGACTGGTGATGTTAAAAAACACGGTTTAAATTCTAGTTGGAGCACAAGTTATAAATTATGCAGAAATTATTTCCCAAATACCTGAAATTATTGATGATGAGCAATGGAAATAGAGATTATCTACTTGAGCCAACCTCTTGGAGGAAAAAAAAACCAATCACTTTCAAATGATTGTACCTTCATCACTGGAATGTGTATTGCTGTAGGATGTTGTGTTTTGTTACTGTTTCTGCCACAAGGCATTACAAAAAATACGTTGTCTTCACTCTTTGTGTGCTTAGAACAGTTTTTTTCCACAGAGGAGGTTACTTTAGCACAGGACTTCAGCTTCTGTTAGTGAGTTTTGCACCAGGAATGCATGAATTTTAAAGAATAATGTGGAACACAGCTACTGGCACTCCTCTTACCATATGCAAAGTATGAAATACAGAGGTTTTCTAATATGAAAATATATTTTTATGAGGAGACCACATTAGCTATCATCAGCAGAAAATCCACTAAGTAAACCTGCTACAGATTACCTAATTGTTTGAAACTAATTATAATAGCAACATGACTTTTAATATTCTGAAATTTAAAAAAATATACTAAAACATGCCACTCTGAAATAAATGATGACACTATTTATAGGAGAAAGCATGTTTCATGGATATATTATTAAGGACAGGCAATTAAAAGAACACAGTGACCCTTGCAAATTATGGCTTTTCAGGGAAATTGTCTAAACCTCTCTCATTTTACACACTGGAGTTTGGTAAATCTTCAATATTTCTCTAACATGGGACTTTGAGTTGTCATGCACTGCTGGTCTCAAC